>NW_027190952.1:0-7500 GCF_040958095.1 Procambarus clarkii
GAAATCGGACGAGGGGTACGGAAACGGCACAACTTAACCCGGGTCCAGGGGCTAGAGCCGGGCCCGGCGACTAGAGTCCCGCGTCGGCCTTCGGCCCAAGTGCTTCCGTTTTCAATCTCGTCCAAATCGGATGGAGGGTACCGAAACGGCGAAACGTAACCCTGACTCCCTTGCAAGTGCCTGGTCCGGTAACCCTATTGTCCTTCAAGGCTCTCAGACCTGAAAGGAATTGGGAGGCAAGTTCGGCATTCTGGCCGAAATCGAGCGCCGGAGTGTACCTTTTTCCAGAACTGGGACATGGTACATCAGGGGTTTTCGTGCTTAGACCACAGCACAGCGAGAGCTGGGCGACCATTTGAGCTCAATTTGCACGAAGTGACGACATCACCTTGACCCATTCGATATATATAGGGGAGACCTGGTGTCTGTGGCACCTTTCTCGTGGGTAACCTGCTGTCTTAGGGGACCATGCGAGGGAGACTACTGACAACTACCTGCGTCTTGGCGACATTCTAAGTCTCGTTGTTGCCAGAGGGAAGGAGCAAATGTTTTCCATTGTTTTGGTGCGTTGGCTACTTTCCCTTCCCCCATTCCACGGTGCTGGTTCTCGGTTCCGGTGCGGTAGCGAACTGTTTGCCGCAGACGTTTACCGGAGTAAATGGGGAACCAGCCTTTTACCTGTCGCGGGGTACATATGCCGAGGTATTTGGAGTCCGGTGTGTGAGTGACCGACCATTGCGTTCTGTTAGACATACGTAACATTAGGCGAAGGCGGCCCTCCTTGCACATGTCGTGTGGTTCCAGAGCCAGGCATCTCGGGTCCGGTGTGCGCGTGCGACCGATCTTGTTCATGTGTTAGACATACGTAACAGTGGGCGAAGACGGTCGGCGAAACTCGCGCATGTCGTGTGGTCCGAGATGGCCTTCCATGCACATTAGATATAGCTATATAAAGGGGGGAGACTCGGTGGCTGGCTGACAACTACCGGCGTCTTGGCGACATTGTGTCTCGTTGTCGCCAGAGAGAAGGAGCAAATGTATTCCATTGTTTTGGTACGTGGGCTCCTTTCTCTTCCCCCACTGTTAGGGCGCTGGTTCTCGGTTCCGGTGCGGTAGCGAACTGTTTGCCGCAGACGTATACCGGAGTAATTGGGGAACCAGACGGTGTTTTGCCTGTCGCGGGATTGGATCACAGGTTCTGGGTTCCGGTGCGGTTGCGAACTGCTTCTCGTTCACCGGCGCCAATGGGGAACCTGCCTGTCTGTCGCGGGGCAAATGCCACATAGGCTGAGGTATTTGGAGTCCGGTGTGTGAGTGACCGACCATTGCGTTCTGTTAGACATACGTAACATTAGGCGAAGGCGGCCCTCCTTGCACATGTCGTGTGGTTCCAGAGCCAGGCATCTCGGGTCCGGTGTGCGCGTGCGACCGATCTTGTTCATGTGTTAGACATACGTAACAGTGGGCGAAGACGGTCGGCGAAACTCGCGCATGTCGTGTGGTCCGAGATGGCCTTCCATGGACGTTAGATATAGCTATATAAAGGGGGAGACTCGGTGGCTGGCTGAACCTACTACCGGCGTCTTGGCGACATTGTGTCTCGTTGTCGCCAGAGAGAAGGAGCAAATGTATTCCATTGTTTTGGTGCGTGGGCTCCTTTCTCTTCCCCCACTGTTAGGGTGCTGGTTCTCGGTTCCGGTGCGGTAGCGAACTGTTTGCCGCAGACGTATACCGGAGTAATTGGGGAACCAGACGGTGTTTTGCCTGTCGCGGGATTGGATCACAGGTTCTGGGTTCCGGTGCGGTTGCGAACTGCTTCTCGTTCACCGGCGCCAATGGGGAACCTGCCTGTCTGTCGCGGGGCAAATGCCACATAGGCTGAGGTATTTGGAGTCCGGTGTGTGAGCGACCGACCATTGCGTCTTGTTAGACATACGTAACTTGCAGGCGAAGGCGGCCCTCCTCGCACATGTCGTGTGGTTCCAGAGCCCAGGCACCTCGGGGTCCGGTGTGCGCGTGCGACCGATCTTGTTCATGTGTTAGACATACGTAACAGTGGGCGAAGACGGTCGGCGAAACTCGCGCATGTCGTGTGGCTCGAGAATTGCCTTCAATTCCTCCCTGGAGTGAGTAGTTTGTTTCGGCAGCAGCTCTCTCTCCACACAACCCCCCATCATCCTCCTTCCCGCAAGAGCATGATCCCGATGCTCGATGCAAACTGAGAACTGTCACTGCACACGCTGCGGCATCTCGGGTCCGGTGCGCGAGGCGAACTTGCATTCTGCTAGACATACGTAGCATTAGGCGAGAGCGCCCGTAATCGCGCACGTCGTGAGGCTCGAGAGGCCTTCAAAGCAGCGCCTCTGTATTGTGTCACGACGATTCCTTCCGATCTCCGTGCGATCACTTCTCCAGCCTACGACTGCACATCGAGTCAGCTATCGATCGGTCTGTGTGCATGGGAACAGAGCACCAACCTTCTTCCATGTCATGGGAAGGCTGAACAAAAACACTGTGGCGTCGCCTCTCTCCACCAACGAGGAGGCGACAAACCACACGGCACCTCGGATGCATTTCCGACGGTTCCTTTCATATAAAAGGGGTGACGCCGAGGAAAATAAGACTCGCGTCCCTACCAAAACGAAAAAGACCACCACCACCACCTACTCACTTACTACTGCTCCTCCTCCTGTTTTTCCAGCTTGCCGTGTTGAATGACGACAATGACGAGCAGGAGTAATCTCGGCGGGGTAGTTATGATCGTTCGTCCACGCGGAGTAACTGCTCTCCTCCGCCTCTGTTCGTCTAACGTATCGACATAACGCCATACTGTCGGGCTGCTAGAGAGTCCATAGTGAGATTTAACTTGCAAAGCAGGATTAAAACGCAAAACCGAGGGGAGCGAGGGGTGTGTGTGTGTGTGTGTGTCTTGTGTACTATATATCAGTAGTACTGTTGAGCTACCTGGTTGATCCTGCCAGTAGTCATATGCTTGTCTCAAAGATTAAGCCATGCATGTGTAAGTACAAGCCGAGTTAAGGCGAAACCGCGAATGGCTCATTAAATCAGCTATGTTTCATTGGATCTGTAAACCCACTTACTTGGATAACTGTGGTAATTCTAGAGCTAATACATGCATCACGTCTCTGACCGCAAGGGAAGAGCGCTTTTATTAGTTCAAAACTGGTCGGGCCTCGGTCCGTTAACCCACCCGTGGTGAATCTGAATAACTTTTTGCTGAGCGCACGGTCTCCGCACCGGCGCCGCATCCTTCAAGTGTCTGCCTTATCAGCTTTCGATTGTAGGTTATGCGCCTACAATGGCTATAACGGGTAACGGGGAATCAGGGTTCGATTCCGGAGAGGGAGCCTGAGAAACGGCTACCACATCTAAGGAAGGCAGCAGGCACGCAAATTACCCACTCCCGGCACGGGGAGGTAGTGACGAAAAATAACGATGCGAGACTCATCCGAGGCCTCGCAATCGGAATGAGTACACTTTAAATCCTTTAACGAGGATCTATTGGAGGGCAAGTCTGGTGCCAGCAGCCGCGGTAATTCCAGCTCCAATAGCGTATATTAAAGTTGTTGCGGTTAAAAAGCTCGTAGTTGGATCTCAGTTCCGGACTGACGGTACACCGCCTGGTGCTTACTGTCACGCTCCGAACAGCTAACTAGCCCCGCCGGCTCGCACGGGGTGCTCTTCATCGAGTGTCCCGAGTGGCCGGCACGTTTACTTTGAAAAAATTAGAGTGCTCAGAGCAGGCTACTTTAATGGCCTGAATGTCTATGCATGGAATAATGGAATAGGACCTCGGTTCTATTTTGTTGGTTTTCGGAACCTGAGGTAATGACTAATAGGAACAGGCGGGGGCATTCGTACTGCGACGCTAGAGGTGAAATTCTTGGACCGTCGCAAGACGAACTACTGCGAAAGCATTTGCCAAGGATGTTTTCATTAATCAAGAACGAAAGTTAGAGGTTCGAAGGCGATCAGATACCGCCCTAGTTCTAACCATAAACGATGCCAACTAGCGATCCGCCGGCGTTATTCCCATGACCCGGCGGGCAGCTTCCGGGAAACCAAAGTCTTTGGGTTCCGGGGGAAGTATGGTTGCAAAGCTGAAACTTAAAGGAATTGACGGAAGGGCACCACCAGGAGTGGAGCCTGCGGCTTAATTTGACTCAACACGGGGAACCTCACCAGGCCCAGACACCGGAAGGATTGACAGATTGAGAGCTCTTTCTCGATTCGGTGGGTGGTGGTGCATGGCCGTTCTTAGTTGGTGGAGCGATTTGTCTGGTTAATTCCGATAACGAACGAGACTCTGGCCTATTAACTAGTCGACGGATCTCCAGCAATTGGTGTCCAGTTCGCAACTTCTTCTTAGAGGGATTAGCGGCAATTCTAGCCGCACGAGATTGAGCAATAACAGGTCTGTGATGCCCTTAGATGTTCTGGGCCGCACGCGCGCTACACTGAAGAGATCAACGTGTTCTCCCCCTCCGAGAGGAGCGGGTAACCCGTTCAATCCCCTTCATGATAGGGATTGGGGCTTGCAATTGTTTCCCATGAACGAGGAATTCCCAGTAAGTGCAAGTCATCAGCTTGCGCTGATTACGTCCCTGCCCTTTGTACACACCGCCCGTCGCTACTACCGATTGAATGATTTAGTGAGGCCTTCGGACTGGCGCTCTTGGATGTTCTACCCCTCGCGTCTCGGCGCAAGGGGTTCTCGCCTCGAGCTGACGGAAAGATGTCCAAACTTGATCATTTAGAGGAAGTAAAAGTCGTAACAAGGTTTCCGTAGGTGAACCTGCGGAAGGATCATTACAGTTTGTGACGCGAGAGCTGCAACCATCGGCTCGTCGTCGTCGTTCGAGTATTCTTCAATGCGAAGAAGGCAAGGGTAGCCTTGGGAGCCGCACCCAATTGCCGTGGGAAAGGAGAAAGCGGATAAACGGCGGGGAGATCAACACCCACTGTGAGACAATAACAGGTCTGTGATGTCGGACTGA
The DNA here is from genome assembly GCF_040958095.1 of Procambarus clarkii. Taxonomy (NCBI): domain Eukaryota; kingdom Metazoa; phylum Arthropoda; class Malacostraca; order Decapoda; family Cambaridae; genus Procambarus; species Procambarus clarkii. The sequence goes on from NW_027190952.1 coordinate 5,019, forward strand.
CATGACATGTCAGTCAGTCCGACCGGCGCAGGTCACAGTCCTAGCGCCGTATACTGCTTTAGAGTCATCTGTTGGGGCTCGCGACACCCGTCACCGACATCTTTCTTCCTTGTCCCCGGTCGCTCAGTGGCTTCCGGCACCCACACCATAGAGAGAAAGCAGCAGGCGAAGACGCTACTGCTCCTCTCGTTGACAGGGCCGGCGCCTGCTACTCTGGCGGCGTCTAGTGCTGGGTTTTCCTTGACACGCTTCCCAGTGGGCCCCTCCCTCCCCGCCTTCACTCTACTGTAAACGTAAATGTACGTGTGCGGCAGAGGAGGAAAAAGGGGAGAGAGAAAAAAAGCATTTTATGTGTCTTCTAACCAAAGTCGGGCTCTTACCAGCCCTATCAAACCCCCCATACATTACGTCCTCCTATGATGGAGTGATAGACGGCCGACAGGCCTTAATAAAAACATATACAACTCTTAACGGTGGATCACTTGGCTCGTGGGTCGATGAAGACCGCAGCTAACTGCGTGTCGGTATGTGAATCGCAAGAATACCAGATACATCGACAAGTCGAACGCACATTGCGGCGGCAGTCCTGATATGTGTACTGTCGCCACTCCTGCGCGAGGGTCGGAATAACATCCATCGGGCGAGTAGCTGTTGCGGCCTCCATATTCTGCTCTTTGGCAGGCTCAACGATGCGCTTTGGCCTGCTCTGGGGAACGACGCCCGCCACTGCCCCCCGAATGAGAAGGCAGGAGGCAAACCGGGAGTCCCCCTAATATTTGACAAACGAGCCCCTAGCACACCTCATCATGCTGTGAAAGAAAGACGCTTTTCGTCCTATTTCTGCAACAGAGGCCTGCCGCCCTTTGAGTGAGAAAACACTCGACGTCTGCTGCGGATCCGATTGTCCCACAGACGTGCAGCAAGCAAAGCCGCCAGTTTCCACCCCTCCGTGGACTGGACGGCACAACACAAGGGTATGGCTAGAGGACCGGGTCGGAAGCGACATGCCATGCGTCGCCGTCCAGAGGTAGTAGTGTGCCAGGGAAATTGAACGCTTGAGGAACCTCCCGCCTATCACACACACTCTCTACGGACCGACTCAACCGGATTTCATTTACTTTGGCCTAGCAGAATTCGAGAGAGAGAAGAAATGGTGCCAATAACGCTCATGAACGAGTAAATTACACCAGTACACAGGTGCATGTATGAGAGAGAGGCGTGTGCGCACAGAAGTAGTGCTATACTACTACTGTTGTTATTATTATTGTTACAATTTCGTTGGCATGTGTGCACCCTAGTGGTAGCCGCTGCCACAGTTGTGGGGCCTATAAGCAACGCTTGCTGAAACCGAAGTGACGGCGTGTCTGGCGCAAGCCGTCAGACGGCCAAATTCGGATTTTCAGTGCGTTGGCTGGGGGACAGTAACAGCCGTGGCATCATCAGCAGCAGCCGCTGTGTTTGTTGCTGGTGTGGTGCGAGGGAGCGACCGCCTGTCGTCATGACGGAGGAGGTGCTGCTCCCGTGCTGTGCTTTGCCCCTCAGCAAAAGGCGTAGCCAGAGTGCTCGCCGACGGGTGGCGTCCTTGATTGATCAAATCAAAATGTGTGTGACTGTGTGTGTGTGTTTTTGCGCCGAGACCGCCCCTCGAGCGATGATCGATGATCAAATAAAATTTTAAACCACCAGCGCACGAAAAAAAAAACCCACCGTCGACCTCGTGTCGGGAGAGACCTACCCGCCAAATTTAAGCATATTAATAAGCGGAGGAAAAGAAACCAACAGGGATTCCCTTAGTAAGGGCGACTGAACGGGGAAGAGCCCAGCGCATAACCTCGTGTCTTAACCGGCACGAGGGGTGTTGCGTTTCGGAGGGTCCGGCACGCCGTCCCATACCGCCTAAGTCAAGCTTGAAAGCGGCCACTACCCATGGAGGGTGACAGGCCCGTGTGGCGGCGCCCGCGAGGGCATAGATGGGGCGGTCGGAAAGGGCCTCTCTGTAGAGTCGGGTTGCTTAATAATGCAGCCCAAAGCAGGTGGTAAACTCCATCTAAGGCTAAATATGACCACGAGACCGATAGAGGACAAGTACCGTGAGGGAAAGTTGAAAAGAACTTTGAAGAGAGAGTTCAAGAGTACGTGAAACCGTTAAGAGCCAAACGGGTGGAACCTCGAAGGTCGAACTGGGGGATTCAGCTCGTCGGCTGTCGGCTGGGTGGGGACGTAACAAAGCGACCCAGGAATACTTGGGCGTGCCTCCACCCACGCCGGCGTCGGCGGGCGTATTTCGCCTCACAGTAGGTCGCCGCGACCCGTTGCTTTTGGGGACGTCGAAGGCCCGGACGGATTGGTACCCTACCGGCTGGGGATGCGGCTTCGGCTTCTCCTCTTGTCCGGTGGGCGAAACCGCCGGTGTCCTGGCTGCCCTGCGACGGTCGTAGAGACGAGCCCCTCCCATTCGTGGGGGGCGGCTCTCGCGGCGTGC
>NW_027190952.1:12500-21557 GCF_040958095.1 Procambarus clarkii
GGCTCGGTGAAACCGTCGAGTAGATCTTTCAGGTGGCTGAGGGCAGGAAGGAAAAGCAGAGGCGAGGACTTGGGGGGGTAGGGGGTGGGGTAGGGCTCTGGATGGGTGAGGGGAGGGGGGGTGTTAAGGTGGGTCGCCGAAAACGGAGATTCGACCTCAAACGGCGGGCTAGGATCCGTCCCTGATCCGACACAGAGACGGAACGGAGAGACGACCCACTGTGGCAGGGTGTGGCGTCGAGAGAGTCCTGTGGGGCGGCTGAGGACAGGGAGGAAACGGAGAGACGACCCACCGAGGGCTCGGTGCGTCGTCGAGAGAGTGCTGTGAGGCGGCTGAGGACAGGGAGGAAACGGAGAGACGACCCACTGAGGGCTGGGTGCGTCGTCGAGAGAGTGCTGTGAGGCGGCTGGGGACAGGGAGGAAATTGAGAGACGACCTCACTGTGGCTCGGTGAAACCGTCGAGTAGATCTTTCAGGTGGCTGAGGGCAGGAAGGAAAAGCAGAGACGAGGACTTGGGGGGGTAGGGGGTGGGGTTGGGCTCTGGATGGGTGAGGGGAGGGGGGGTGTTAAGGTGGGTCGCCGAAAACGGAGATTCGAACTCAAAAGGCGGGCTAGGATCCGTCCCTGATCCGACACAGAGACAGAACGGAGAGACGACCCACTGTGGCAGGGTGAGGCGTCGAGAGAGTCCTGTGAGGCGGCTGAGGACAGGGAGGAAACGGAGAGACGACCCACCGAGGGCTCGGTGCGTCGTCGAGAGAGTGCTGTGAGGCGGCTGAGGACAGGGAGGAAACGGAGAGACGACCCACTGAGGGCTGGGTGCGTCGTCGAGAGAGTGCTGCGAGGCGGCTGGGGACAGGGAGGAAATTGAGAGACGACCTCACTGTGGCTCGGTGAAACCGTCGAGTAGATCTTTCAGGTGGCTGAGGGCAGGAAGGAAAAGCAGAGACGAGGACTTGGGGGGGTAGGGGGTGGGGTTGGGCTCTGGATGGGTGAGGGGAGGGGGGGTGTTAAGGTGGGTCGCCGAAAACGGAGATTCGAACTCAAAAGGCGGGCTAGGATCCGTCCCTGATCCGACACAGAGACAGAACGGAGAGACGACCCACTGTGGCAGGGTGAGGCGTCGAGAGAGTCCTGTGAGGCGGCTGAGGACAGGGAGGAAACGGAGAGACGACCCACCGAGGGCTCGGTGCGTCGTCGAGAGAGTGCTGTGAGGCGGCTGAGGACAGGGAGGAAACGGAGAGACGACCCACTGAGGGCTGGGTGCGTCGTCGAGAGAGTGCTGTGAGGCGGCTGGGGACAGGGAGGAAATTGAGAGACGACCTCACTGTGGCTCGGTGAAACCGTCGAGTAGATCTTTCAGGTGGCTGGGGGCAGGAAGGAAAAGCAGAGACGAGGACTTGGGGGGGTAGGGGGTGGGGTTGGGCTCTGGATGGGTGAGGGGAGGGTGGGTGTTAAGGTGGGTCGCCGAAAACGGAGATTCGAACTCAAAAGGCGGGCTAGGATCCGTCCCTGATCCGACACAGAGACAGAACGGAGAGACGACCCACTGTGGCAGGGTGAGGCGTCGAGAGAGTCCTGTGAGGCGGCTGAGGACAGGGAGGAAACGGAGAGACGACCCACCGAGGGCTCGGTGCGTCGTCGAGAGAGTGCTGTGAGGCGGCTGAGGACAGGGAGGAAACGGAGAGACGACCCACTGAGGGCTGGGTGCGTCGTCGAGAGAGTGCTGTGAGGCGTCTGGGGACAGGGAGGAAATTGAGAGACGACCTCACTGTGGCTCGGTGAAACCGTCGAGTAGATCTTTCAGGTGGCTGAGGGCAGGAAGGAAAAGCAGAGACGAGGACATGGGGGGTTAGGGGGTGGGGTTGGGCTCTGGATGGGTGAGGGGAGGGGGGGTGTTAAGGTGGGTCGCCGAAAACGGAGATTCGACCTCAAACGGCGGGCTAGGATCCGTCCCTGATCCGACACAGAGACGGAACGGAGAGACGACCCACTGTGGCAGGGTGTGGCGTCGAGAGAGTCCTGTGGGGCGGCTGAGGACAGGGAGGAAACGGAGAGACGACCCACCGAGGGCTCGGTGCGTCGTCGAGAGAGTGCTGTGAGGCGGCTGAGGACAGGGAGGAAACGGAGAGACGACCCACTGAGGGCTGGGTGCGTCGTCGAGAGAGTGCTGTGAGGCGGCTGGGGACAGGGAGGAAATTGAGAGACGACCTCACTGTGGCTCGGTGAAACCGTCGAGTAGATCTTTCAGGTGGCTGAGGGCAGGAAGGAAAAGCAGAGACGAGGACTTGGGGGGGTAGGGGGTGTGGTTGGGCTCTGGATGGGTGAGGGGAGGGGGGGTGTTAAGGTGGGTCGCCGAAAACGGAGATTCGAACTCAAAAGGCGGGCTAGGATCCGTCCCTGATCCGACACAGAGACAGAACGGAGAGACGACCCACTGTGGCAGGGTGAGGCGTCGAGAGAGTCCTGTGAGGCGGCTGAGGACAGGGAGGAAACGGAGAGACGACCCACCGAGGGCTCGGTGCGTCGTCGAGAGAGTGCTGTGAGGCGGCTGAGGACAGGGAGGAAACGGAGAGACGACCCACTGAGGGCTGGGTGCGTCGTCGAGAGAGTGCTGTGAGGCGGCTGGGGACAGGGAGGAAATTGAGAGACGACCTCACTGTGGCTCGGTGAAACCGTCGAGTAGATCTTTCAGGTGGCTGAGGGCAGGAAGGAAAAGCAGAGACGAGGACTTGGGGGGGTAGGGGGTGGGGTTGGGCTCTGGATGGGTGAGGGGAGGGGGGGTGTTAAGGTGGGTCGCCGAAAACGGAGATTCGAACTCAAAAGGCGGGCTAGGATCCGTCCCTGATCCGACACAGAGACAGAACGGAGAGACGACCCACTGTGGCAGGGTGAGGCGTCGAGAGAGTCCTGTGAGGCGGCTGAGGACAGGGAGGAAACGGAGAGACGACCCACCGAGGGCTCGGTGCGTCGTCGAGAGAGTGCTGTGAGGCGGCTGAGGACAGGGAGGAAACGGAGAGACGACCCACTGAGGGCTGGGTGCGTCGTCGAGAGAGTGCTGTGAGGCGGCTGGGGACAGGGAGGAAATTGAGAGACGACCTCACTGTGGCTCGGTGAAACCGTCGAGTAGATCTTTCAGGTGGCTGAGGGCAGGAAGGAAAAGCAGAGACGAGGACATGGGGGGGTAGGGGGTGGGGTTGGGCTCTGGATGGGTGAGGGGAGGGGGGGTGTTAAGGTGGGTCGCCGAAAACGGAGATTCGACCTCAAACGGCGGGCTAGGATCCGTCCCTGATCCGACACAGAGACAGAACGGAGAGACGACCCACTGTGGCAGGGTGAGGCGTCGAGAGAGTCCTGTGAGGCGGCTGAGGACAGGGAGGAAACGGAGAGACGACCCACCGAGGGCTCGGTGGCGTCGTCGAGAGAGTGCTGTGAGGCGGCTGGGGACAGTGAGGAAATTCAGAGACGACCTCACTGTGGCTCGGTGAAACCGTCGAGTAGATCTTTCAGGTGGCTGAGGGCAGGAAGGAAAAGCAGAGGCGAGGACTTGGGGGGGTAGGGGGTGGGGTTGGGCTCTGGATGGGTGAGGAGAGGGGGGGTGTTAAGGTGGGTCGCCGAAAACGGAGATTCGAACTCAAAAGGCGGGCTAGGATCCGTCCATGGTGTGGCACCAAGAGAGAATGGCGAGACGACCCACTGTGGCTCGGTGTGGCGTCGAGAGAGTCCTGTTAGGCGGCTTAGGGCAGGGAGGAAACCGGAGATGGGGGGGAGGGAGGTGCAAACCTGGACTGTTAGGCGAGCGGCTTACTCCCGCCGTTTACCCGCTGGACCTCGTCCAGTCTCCGGCAATGCTCCGGCACAGAGAATGCCTGGCCTGGCGTGACGGCCTGCTCCTGCCCGGTGTGTGGCGGTCGCGCCAGCAGTGTTTCTCGTGTAGCATGCGAGCGTTGCCGGTGTCGTCGGGAGCCGGGATATGTTCTCGAACAAAGTTACCTGAGCGAGTGTGCCTTTCTCCCTGTCGTCAGCTCGGGTCTGGTCGAATTGGGCCGGTGGCGCCGAAGAAGTTACCACCGGAGACCAGGGTCCAGTGGCTAGAGCCGGGCCCAACGGCTATTGCCGAGTACCTTCCTCCGATGCAGGAAGAAGGTGTGTTCAGTCCCGCGGAAATCGTACGGCGGGTGCCGAATTTACCAGTGGCCAGCCGGGTCCAGGAGCTAGAGCCGGATTTGTCGGCTACTGCCGGGTAACCTACTTTGGATGCGGGTGCTGGGGTGGTCGGCCCCGCGGAAATCGGACGGCAGGCGCCGAAGATACCAGCGGCGAGCCGGGTCCCGGAGCTAGAGCCGAGCCCATCGGCTATTGTTGAGTAGCCGTCTTTGCCGGCAGAGCTGGCGTTTTCAGTCTCGTCGAAATCAGACGGCGGGCGCCGAAGTTAACAGCGGCTAGCCGGGCCCCAGAGCTAGAGCCGGACCCAGGGACTAAAGCCCAGCGGTGTGCTTCCGGTTGGGCGTTTGCGTTTTCAGTCTCGCGGAAATCGGACGGAGGGCGCCGAAGTTACGTTTTGCCAGCCGGGTCCAGTAGCTAGAGCCGGGCCCGGGGACTAGAGTCCCGCGTCGGCCTCCGACCCAAGTGCTTCTGTTTTCAATCTCGTCCAAATCGGACGAGGGGTACGGAAACGGCACAACTTAACCCGGGTCCAGGGGCTAGAGCCGGGCCCGGCGACTAGAGTCCCGCGTCGGCCTTCGGCCCAAGTGCTTCCGTTTTCAATCTCGTCCAAATCGGATGGAGGGTACCGAAACGGCGAAACGTAACCCTGACTCCCTTGCAAGTGCCTGGTCCGGTAACCCTATTGTCCTTCAAGGCTCTCAGACCTGAAAGGAATTGGGAGGCAAGTTCGGCATTCTGGCCGAAATCGAGCGCCGGAGTGTACCTTTTTCCAGAACTGGGACATGGTACATCAGGGGTTTTCGTGCTTAGACCACAGCACAGCGAGAGCTGGGCGACCATTTGAGCTCAATTTGCACGAAGTGACGACATCACCTTGACCCATTCGATATATATAGGGGAGACCTGGTGTCTGTGGCACCTTTCTCGTGGGTAACCTGCTGTCTTAGGGGACCATGCGAGGGAGACTACTGACAACTACCTGCGTCTTGGCGACATTCTAAGTCTCGTTGTTGCCAGAGGGAAGGAGCAAATGTTTTCCATTGTTTTGGTGCGTTGGCTACTTTCCCTTCCCCCATTCCACGGTGCTGGTTCTCGGTTCCGGTGCGGTAGCGAACTGTTTGCCGCAGACGTTTACCGGAGTAAATGGGGAACCAGCCTTTTACCTGTCGCGGGGTACATATGCCGAGGTATTTGGAGTCCGGTGTGTGAGTGACCGACCATTGCGTTCTGTTAGACATACGTAACATTAGGCGAAGGCGGCCCTCCTTGCACATGTCGTGTGGTTCCAGAGCCAGGCATCTCGGGTCCGGTGTGCGCGTGCGACCGATCTTGTTCATGTGTTAGACATACGTAACAGTGGGCGAAGACGGTCGGCGAAACTCGCGCATGTCGTGTGGTCCGAGATGGCCTTCCATGCACATTAGATATAGCTATATAAAGGGGGGAGACTCGGTGGCTGGCTGACAACTACCGGCGTCTTGGCGACATTGTGTCTCGTTGTCGCCAGAGAGAAGGAGCAAATGTATTCCATTGTTTTGGTACGTGGGCTCCTTTCTCTTCCCCCACTGTTAGGGCGCTGGTTCTCGGTTCCGGTGCGGTAGCGAACTGTTTGCCGCAGACGTATACCGGAGTAATTGGGGAACCAGACGGTGTTTTGCCTGTCGCGGGATTGGATCACAGGTTCTGGGTTCCGGTGCGGTTGCGAACTGCTTCTCGTTCACCGGCGCCAATGGGGAACCTGCCTGTCTGTCGCGGGGCAAATGCCACATAGGCTGAGGTATTTGGAGTCCGGTGTGTGAGTGACCGACCATTGCGTTCTGTTAGACATACGTAACATTAGGCGAAGGCGGCCCTCCTTGCACATGTCGTGTGGTTCCAGAGCCAGGCATCTCGGGTCCGGTGTGCGCGTGCGACCGATCTTGTTCATGTGTTAGACATACGTAACAGTGGGCGAAGACGGTCGGCGAAACTCGCGCATGTCGTGTGGTCCGAGATGGCCTTCCATGGACGTTAGATATAGCTATATAAAGGGGGAGACTCGGTGGCTGGCTGAACCTACTACCGGCGTCTTGGCGACATTGTGTCTCGTTGTCGCCAGAGAGAAGGAGCAAATGTATTCCATTGTTTTGGTGCGTGGGCTCCTTTCTCTTCCCCCACTGTTAGGGTGCTGGTTCTCGGTTCCGGTGCGGTAGCGAACTGTTTGCCGCAGACGTATACCGGAGTAATTGGGGAACCAGACGGTGTTTTGCCTGTCGCGGGATTGGATCACAGGTTCTGGGTTCCGGTGCGGTTGCGAACTGCTTCTCGTTCACCGGCGCCAATGGGGAACCTGCCTGTCTGTCGCGGGGCAAATGCCACATAGGCTGAGGTATTTGGAGTCCGGTGTGTGAGCGACCGACCATTGCGTCTTGTTAGACATACGTAACTTGCAGGCGAAGGCGGCCCTCCTCGCACATGTCGTGTGGTTCCAGAGCCCAGGCACCTCGGGGTCCGGTGTGCGCGTGCGACCGATCTTGTTCATGTGTTAGACATACGTAACAGTGGGCGAAGACGGTCGGCGAAACTCGCGCATGTCGTGTGGCTCGAGAATTGCCTTCAATTCCTCCCTGGAGTGAGTAGTTTGTTTCGGCAGCAGCTCTCTCTCCACACAACCCCCCATCATCCTCCTTCCCGCAAGAGCATGATCCCGATGCTCGATGCAAACTGAGAACTGTCACTGCACACGCTGCGGCATCTCGGGTCCGGTGCGCGAGGCGAACTTGCATTCTGCTAGACATACGTAGCATTAGGCGAGAGCGCCCGTAATCGCGCACGTCGTGAGGCTCGAGAGGCCTTCAAAGCAGCGCCTCTGTATTGTGTCACGACGATTCCTTCCGATCTCCGTGCGATCACTTCTCCAGCCTACGACTGCACATCGAGTCAGCTATCGATCGGTCTGTGTGCATGGGAACAGAGCACCAACCTTCTTCCATGTCATGGGAAGGCTGAACAAAAACACTGTGGCGTCGCCTCTCTCCACCAACGAGGAGGCGACAAACCACACGGCACCTCGGATGCATTTCCGACGGTTCCTTTCATATAAAAGGGGTGACGCCGAGGAAAATAAGACTCGCGTCCCTACCAAAACGAAAAAGACCACCACCACCACCTACTCACTTACTACTGCTCCTCCTCCTGTTTTTCCAGCTTGCCGTGTTGAATGACGACAATGACGAGCAGGAGTAATCTCGGCGGGGTAGTTATGATCGTTCGTCCACGCGGAGTAACTGCTCTCCTCCGCCTCTGTTCGTCTAACGTATCGACATAACGCCATACTGTCGGGCTGCTAGAGAGTCCATAGTGAGATTTAACTTGCAAAGCAGGATTAAAACGCAAAACCGAGGGGAGCGAGGGGTGTGTGTGTGTGTGTGTGTCTTGTGTACTATATATCAGTAGTACTGTTGAGCTACCTGGTTGATCCTGCCAGTAGTCATATGCTTGTCTCAAAGATTAAGCCATGCATGTGTAAGTACAAGCCGAGTTAAGGCGAAACCGCGAATGGCTCATTAAATCAGCTATGTTTCATTGGATCTGTAAACCCACTTACTTGGATAACTGTGGTAATTCTAGAGCTAATACATGCATCACGTCTCTGACCGCAAGGGAAGAGCGCTTTTATTAGTTCAAAACTGGTCGGGCCTCGGTCCGTTAACCCACCCGTGGTGAATCTGAATAACTTTTTGCTGAGCGCACGGTCTCCGCACCGGCGCCGCATCCTTCAAGTGTCTGCCTTATCAGCTTTCGATTGTAGGTTATGCGCCTACAATGGCTATAACGGGTAACGGGGAATCAGGGTTCGATTCCGGAGAGGGAGCCTGAGAAACGGCTACCACATCTAAGGAAGGCAGCAGGCACGCAAATTACCCACTCCCGGCACGGGGAGGTAGTGACGAAAAATAACGATGCGAGACTCATCCGAGGCCTCGCAATCGGAATGAGTACACTTTAAATCCTTTAACGAGGATCTATTGGAGGGCAAGTCTGGTGCCAGCAGCCGCGGTAATTCCAGCTCCAATAGCGTATATTAAAGTTGTTGCGGTTAAAAAGCTCGTAGTTGGATCTCAGTTCCGGACTGACGGTACACCGCCTGGTGCTTACTGTCACGCTCCGAACAGCTAACTAGCCCCGCCGGCTCGCACGGGGTGCTCTTCATCGAGTGTCCCGAGTGGCCGGCACGTTTACTTTGAAAAAATTAGAGTGCTCAGAGCAGGCTACTTTAATGGCCTGAATGTCTATGCATGGAATAATGGAATAGGACCTCGGTTCTATTTTGTTGGTTTTCGGAACCTGAGGTAATGACTAATAGGAACAGGCGGGGGCATTCGTACTGCGACGCTAGAGGTGAAATTCTTGGACCGTCGCAAGACGAACTACTGCGAAAGCATTTGCCAAGGATGTTTTCATTAATCAAGAACGAAAGTTAGAGGTTCGAAGGCGATCAGATACCGCCCTAGTTCTAACCATAAACGATGCCAACTAGCGATCCGCCGGCGTTATTCCCATGACCCGGCGGGCAGCTTCCGGGAAACCAAAGTCTTTGGGTTCCGGGGGAAGTATGGTTGCAAAGCTGAAACTTAAAGGAATTGACGGAAGGGCACCACCAGGAGTGGAGCCTGCGGCTTAATTTGACTCAACACGGGGAACCTCACCAGGCCCAGACACCGGAAGGATTGACAGATTGAGAGCTCTTTCTCGATTCGGTGGGTGGTGGTGCATGGCCGTTCTTAGTTGGTGGAGCGATTTGTCTGGTTAATTCCGATAACGAACGAGACTCTGGCCTATTAACTAGTCGACGGATCTCCAGCAATTGGTGTCCAGTTCGCAACTTCTTCTTAGAGGGATTAGCGGCA
>NW_027190953.1:0-21516 GCF_040958095.1 Procambarus clarkii
TTTATCTTAACTTTGTTGTTCATTCAACAACAGAGTCGTTTTCCAGGGAATCCCGTTATGTTAGATGATGCATCGCCTCGCCTCGCCTCGCATGGCATCGAATCGCATGTCATTGCATCGCATCGCATTGAACTGCATGGTATTGAATCACAAGGCATTGAATGGCATGGCATGGCATGGCATGGCATGGCATGGCATCACGTCTCTCGTCTCTCGTCTCTCGTCTCTCGTCTCTAGTCTCTAGTCTCTCGTCTCTAGTCTCTCGTCTCTCGTCTCTCGTCTCTCGTCTCTCGTCTCTCGTCTCTCGTCTCTCGTCTCTCGTCTCTCGTCTCTCGTCTCTCGTCTCTCGTCTCTCGTCTCTCGTCTCTCGCCTCTCGCCTCTCGCCTCTCGCCTCTAGCCTCTAGCCTCTAGCCTCTCGCCACCCAGCCCTGCCTCGCTTCGCCTCGTCTCCGGTTTGTGAAAACGATGTATCAAGCAAAGTGTTAGATGTGAAAAAGTCGTGATATATATACAAAAATGGAATAGTTGGCGCGTAATAGTGCTGTTCGTTTTCTGTTATGGTATCAGAGAGAGAACGTCTCCTATTTATATTTTTTGACGAGCGTTGGCGTAACAGGCCCCTTGCACTTTTAATTCGTTATTGTACTTTTCAAAAGCTGTAGCTACCTTAAGACACATGACAAATGGAGGTTTATGTATTAGAGTTAAGCGCTATACTCCCTGGCCAGGAGCGAATTCGTGAAACGCCACGCGAGTCTGTTTACCACTTTGCCGCCAGTTACATATTCACTACTCATGAATGAAACCATGTAATATCATGAATTTGCATATATATAAATTCATTGATCAGGTAAGAAATGGTTAAAGCCTTTACTGCATGGCGTTTATATGTATGCTTGAATTCGAATATTACTCAACGATAATCACATGCCCTTTTGCAATTGAAACTCGCTACGTGGTTTCTAGCCGCAATTGTTGCCTGGTGTTGCAGAGCAACCATGCATCCTATCGCTTCTCGGCCTTTTGGCTAAGATCAAAGTGTAGTATCTGTTCTTATCAGCTTAATATCTGATACGATCCCCATGTGGGATCCTCGATATTAAACTGATTTTTGCAACATGGCGAAGTGCTAGGAGCTTGCTCCACCTTTGCCGCGGATCGGCCCGGTATTGCAGTACCTCTGGGATCGGTCCACTCCCTTCGGGGAGACCAAAAACAACCCTATCAACTAGTCAAAATCAAGTAGGAGACGATTATGTTAATTGGTTATGTACATTAATGAATCGTGTTAATTTGAATTGCAGTAATTACTTCACACCAGCCAACATCGTATGAGGAAAAAGCCTTGGAACGAGCAGCAGAAGTGAGTCAGTCGAGTCCGGGTTTGATGGGTCGAAGCTGAACAACTGCAACGAGTTAGAGGGAAGGGAAGGAAGGGAAGGAAGGAAGGAAGGAAGGAAGGAAGGAAGAAGGAAGGAAGGAAGGAAGGAAGGAGAAAGAAGGAGAAAGAAGGAGAGTGAGGTGAGTAATATCATTTAATAACTTTAGATTAAAGATTATGTGCGAGCAAAGAAATACGATGGTTGGTGTGGAAGGAAAGAAGTTGATTTTATGAATGGGGGGTTGCCAGTTATGCAATATTAATTGATTTTGTTTGTTTTCTGAGATAGGTTATATAGGGTGAAGTTTTTCTCTATTTATATAAGTGTGGAAACTGGTTTAGATAGCTTAGTGGTTTGTTATGAAAAGGCTGGTAGAGATGGGTTGAATAGTGTTAGACTTGTGTCTGCATTTAGTGGAGAACTGGATTTGGTATTTAAATGGCATCTAATATGACGTAGTCATTGTGCAAATAAACTCTAAATCAACGGGTTTACTATGATCGAGAACCTAACTATAATAGTTACCCATTGTTGGCATGCTCTTCTTTTTTTTACAGAATTACTCACTCTCCCTTGTGAGTGAGGGAGGGAGGGAGGAGTGTGTGTGTATATCACTCGGAATTCCTTAGTCGGCTCTGACGGCGAAATTATATTCATACATACATCAAGATTAGACGTTTATCTATTTAATTTACCATTGCTGGAATGTACCAATGCGTAATAAAGACGAAATTCGACTTGAGATGGAGGGAGGTGTTGCTTTGGTGTGGTTTTACACGGCAACTCAACGATCGTTTGCCACTTCCACGCTTGCCTGCCAGCCGGCCAGCCACTAGCCTCAAAGTGAATTCCAGTGTCTTGATTAGCTTTACAATCCATCATTTACCTCAATACACACTAACAATGTGTATTTATATACTTCAATCGAGCATTCGATGCACACATTCACCTGTAATATATACGTCAATGAAACCCAGAACCCACCCAAGTTCAAGCGCACCTGCACTCTCACCCCTCTCCATTTGAATGCTAGTTTCCTATTTAGATTTCAAATGCTTCATTCACCCCTCTAAACACCACCGACGTATATTTACATTCTTTATTTAGGCAATGTATGCAGGCACACATTCATTCACGTAAAATAACGAATAAAATTGATATAGAATCTACTATAATTTGCAAAGCGACCAACCACCAAATGTCATTGTGAAAGCTAGTTTCGTAATTAGCTTTGCAATACTTCATTTACCTCCCTAAACACCAACAATGAGCGAGTATTTGTATACTCGGTAAAAGCGATGGATGGATTCCTTACACATTCACATATATTAAGCAATGAATTTGCTATAGTACCTACAGTACTCAGACTTCTCGAATTACTTACATCTTCTTATATCTTAACTTTGTTGTTCATTCAACAACAGAGTCGTTTTCCAGGGAATCCCGTTATGTTAGATGATGCATCGCCTCGCCTCGCCTCGCATGGCATCGAATCGCATGTCATTGCATCGCATCGCATTGAACTGCATGGTATTGAATCACAAGGCATTGAATGGCATGGCATGGCATGGCATGGCATGGCATGGCATCACGTCTCTCGTCTCTCGTCTCTCGTCTCTCGTCTCTCGTCTCTAGTCTCTAGTCTCTAGTCTCTCGTCTCTCGTCTCTCGTCTCTCGTCTCTCGTCTCTCGTCTCTCGTCTCTCGTCTCTCGTCTCTCGTCTCTCGTCTCTCGTCTCTCGTCTCTCGTCTCTCGTCTCTCGTCTCTCGCCTCTCGCCTCTCGCCTCTCGCCTCTAGCCTCTAGCCTCTAGCCTCTCGCCACCCAGCCCTGCCTCGCTTCGCCTCGTCTCCGGTTTGTGAAAACGATGTATCAAGCAAAGTGTTAGATGTGAAAAAGTCGTGATATATATACAAAAATGGAATAGTTGGCGCGTAATAGTGCTGTTCGTTTTCTGTTATGGTATCAGAGAGAGAACGTCTCCTATTTATATTTTTTGACGAGCGTTGGCGTAACAGGCCCCTTGCACTTTTAATTCGTTATTGTACTTTTCAAAAGCTGTAGCTACCTTAAGACACATGACAAATGGAGGTTTATGTATTAGAGTTAAGCGCTATACTCCCTGGCCAGGAGCGAATTCGTGAAACGCCACGCGAGTCTGTTTACCACTTTGCCGCCAGTTACATATTCACTACTCATGAATGAAACCATGTAATATCATGAATTTGCATATATATATAAATTCATTGATCAGGTAAGAAATGGTTAAAGCCTTTACTGCATGGCGTTTATATGTATGCTTGAATTCGAATATTACTCAACGATAATCACATGCCCTTTTGCAATTGAAACTCGCTACGTGGTTTCTAGCCGCAATTGTTGCCTGGTGTTGCAGAGCAACCATGCATCCTATCGCTTCTCGGCCTTTTGGCTAAGATCAAAGTGTAGTATCTGTTCTTATCAGCTTAATATCTGATACGATCCCCATGTGGGATCCTCGATATTAAACTGATTTTTGCAACATGGCGAAGTGCTAGGAGCTTGCTCCACCTTTGCCGCGGATCGGCCCGGTATTGCAGTACCTCTGGGATCGGTCCACTCCCTTCGGGGAGACCAAAAACAACCCTATCAACTAGTCAAAATCAAGTAGGAGACGATTATGTTAATTGGTTATGTACATTAATGAATCGTGTTAATTTGAATTGCAGTAATTACTTCACACCAGCCAACATCGTATGAGGAAAAAGCCTTGGAACGAGCAGCAGAAGTGAGTCAGTCGAGTCCGGGTTTGATGGGTCGAAGCTGAACAACTGCAACGAGTTAGAGGGAAGGAAGGAAGGAAGGAAAGGAAGGAAGGAAGGAAGGAAGGAAGGAAGGAAGGAAGGAAGGAAGGAAGGAAGGAGAAAGAAGGAGAAAGAAGGAGAGTGAGGTGAGTAATATCATTTAATAACTTTAGATTAAAGATTATGTGCGAGCAAAGAAATACGATGGTTGGTGTGGAAGGAAAGAAGTTGATTTTATGAATGGGGGGTTGCCAGTTAATGCAATATTAATTGATTTTGTTTGTTTTCTGAGATAGGTTATATAGGGTGAAGTTTTTCTCTATTTATATAAGTGTGGAAACTGGTTTAGATAGCTTAGTGGTTTGTTATGAAAAGGCTGGTAGAGATGGGTTGAATAGTGTTAGACTTGTGTCTGCATTTAGTGGAGAACTGGATTTGGTATTTAAATGGCATCTAATATGACGTAGTCATTGTGCAAATAAACTCTAAATCAACGGGTTTACTATGATCGAGAACCTAACTATAATAGTTACCCATTGTTGGCATGCTCTTCTTTTTTTTACAGAATTACTCACTCTCCCTTGTGAGGAGGGAGGGAGGGAGGAGTGTGTGTGTATATCACTCGGAATTCCTTAGTCGGCTCTGACGGCGAAATTATATTCATACATACATCAAGATTAGACGTTTATCTATTTAATTTACCATTGCTGGAATGTACCAATGCGTAATAAAGACGAAATTCGACTTGAGATGGAGGGAGGTGTTGCTTTGGTGTGGTTTTACACGGCAACTCAACGATCGTTTGCCACTTCCACGCTTGCCTGCCAGCCGGCCAGCCACTAGCCTCAAAGTGAATTCCAGTGTCTTGATTAGCTTTACAATCCATCATTTACCTCAATACACACTAACAATGTGTATTTATATACTTCAATCGAGCATTCGATGCACACATTCACCTGTAATATATACGTCAATGAAACCCAGAACCCACCCAAGTTCAAGCGCACCTGCACTCTCACCCCTCTCCATTTGAATGCTAGTTTCCTATTTAGATTTCAAATGCTTCATTCACCCCTCTAAACACCACCGACGTATATTTACATTCTTTATTTAGGCAATGTATGCAGGCACACATTCATTCACGTAAAATAACGAATAAAATTGATATAGAATCTACTATAATTTGCAAAGCGACCAACCACCAAATGTCATTGTGAAAGCTAGTTTCGTAATTAGCTTTGCAATACTTCATTTACCTCCCTAAACACCAACAATGAGCGAGTATTTGTATACTCGGTAAAAGCGATGGATGGATTCCTTACACATTCACATATATTAAGCAATGAATTTGCTATAGTACCTACAGTACTCAGACTTCTCGAATTACTTACATCTTCTTATATCTTAACTTTGTTGTTCATTCAACAACAGAGTCGTTTTCCAGGGAATCCCGTTATGTTAGATGATGCATCGCCTCGCCTCGCCTCGCATGGCATCGAATCGCATGTCATTGCATCGCATCGCATTGAACTGCATGGTATTGAATCACAAGGCATTGAATGGCATGGCATGGCATGGCATGGCATGGCATGGCATCACGTCTCTCGTCTCTCGTCTCTCGTCTCTCGTCTCTCGTCTCTAGTCTCTAGTCTCTAGTCTCTCGTCTCTCGTCTCTCGTCTCTCGTCTCTCGTCTCTCGTCTCTCGTCTCTCGTCTCTCGTCTCTCGTCTCTCGTCTCTCGTCTCTCGTCTCTCGTCTCTCGTCTCTCGCCTCTCGCCTCTCGCCTCTCGCCTCTAGCCTCTAGCCTCTAGCCTCTCGCCACCCAGCCCTGCCTCGCTTCGCCTCGTCTCCGGTTTGTGAAAACGATGTATCAAGCAAAGTGTTAGATGTGAAAAAGTCGTGATATATATACAAAAATGGAATAGTTGGCGCGTAATAGTGCTGTTCGTTTTCTGTTATGGTATCAGAGAGAGAACGTCTCCTATTTATATTTTTTGACGAGCGTTGGCGTAACAGGCCCCTTGCACTTTTAATTCGTTATTGTACTTTTCAAAAGCTGTAGCTACCTTAAGACACATGACAAATGGAGGTTTATGTATTAGAGTTAAGCGCTATACTCCCTGGCCAGGAGCGAATTCGTGAAACGCCACGCGAGTCTGTTTACCACTTTGCCGCCAGTTACATATTCACTACTCATGAATGAAACCATGTAATATCATGAATTTGCATATATATATAAATTCATTGATCAGGTAAGAAATGGTTAAAGCCTTTACTGCATGGCGTTTATATGTATGCTTGAATTCGAATATTACTCAACGATAATCACATGCCCTTTTGCAATTGAAACTCGCTACGTGGTTTCTAGCCGCAATTGTTGCCTGGTGTTGCAGAGCAACCATGCATCCTATCGCTTCTCGGCCTTTTGGCTAAGATCAAAGTGTAGTATCTGTTCTTATCAGCTTAATATCTGATACGATCCCCATGTGGGATCCTCGATATTAAACTGATTTTTGCAACATGGCGAAGTGCTAGGAGCTTGCTCCACCTTTGCCGCGGATCGGCCCGGTATTGCAGTACCTCTGGGATCGGTCCACTCCCTTCGGGGAGACCAAAAACAACCCTATCAACTAGTCAAAATCAAGTAGGAGACGATTATGTTAATTGGTTATGTACATTAATGAATCGTGTTAATTTGAATTGCAGTAATTACTTCACACCAGCCAACATCGTATGAGGAAAAAGCCTTGGAACGAGCAGCAGAAGTGAGTCAGTCGAGTCCGGGTTTGATGGGTCGAAGCTGAACAACTGCAACGAGTTAGAGGGAAGGAAGGAAGGAAGGAAGGAAGGAAGGAAGGAAGGAAGGAAGGAAGGAAGGAAGGAAGGAAGGAAGGAAGGAGAAAGAAGGAGAAAGAAGGAGAGTGAGGTGAGTAATATCATTTAATAACTTTAGATTAAAGATTATGTGCGAGCAAAGAAATACGATGGTTGGTGTGGAAGGAAAGAAGTTGATTTTATGAATGGGGGGTTGCCAGTTAATGCAATATTAATTGATTTTGTTTGTTTTCTGAGATAGGTTATATAGGGTGAAGTTTTTCTCTATTTATATAAGTGTGGAAACTGGTTTAGATAGCTTAGTGGTTTGTTATGAAAAGGCTGGTAGAGATGGGTTGAATAGTGTTAGACTTGTGTCTGCATTTAGTGGAGAACTGGATTTGGTATTTAAATGGCATCTAATATGACGTAGTCATTGTGCAAATAAACTCTAAATCAACGGGTTTACTATGATCGAGAACCTAACTATAATAGTTACCCATTGTTGGCATGCTCTTCTTTTTTTACAGAATTACTCACTCTCCCTTGTGAGTGAGGGAGGGAGGGAGGAGTGTGTGTGTATATCACTCGGAATTCCTTAGTCGGCTCTGACGGCGAAATTATATTCATACATACATCAAGATTAGACGTTTATCTATTTAATTTACCATTGCTGGAATGTACCAATGCGTAATAAAGACGAAATTCGACTTGAGATGGAGGGAGGTGTTGCTTTGGTGTGGTTTTACACGGCAACTCAACGATCGTTTGCCACTTCCACGCTTGCCTGCCAGCCGGCCAGCCACTAGCCTCAAAGTGAATTCCAGTGTCTTGATTAGCTTTACAATCCATCATTTACCTCAATACACACTAACAATGTGTATTTATATACTTCAATCGAGCATTCGATGCACACATTCACCTGTAATATATACGTCAATGAAACCCAGAACCCACCCAAGTTCAAGCGCACCTGCACTCTCACCCCTCTCCATTTGAATGCTAGTTTCCTATTTAGATTTCAAATGCTTCATTCACCCCTCTAAACACCACCGACGTATATTTACATTCTTTATTTAGGCAATGTATGCAGGCACACATTCATTCACGTAAAATAACGAATAAAATTGATATAGAATCTACTATAATTTGCAAAGCGACCAACCACCAAATGTCATTGTGAAAGCTAGTTTCGTAATTAGCTTTGCAATACTTCATTTACCTCCCTAAACACCAACAATGAGCGAGTATTTGTATACTCGGTAAAAGCGATGGATGGATTCCTTACACATTCACATATATTAAGCAATGAATTTGCTATAGTACCTACAGTACTCAGACTTCTCGAATTACTTACATCTTCTTATATCTTAACTTTGTTGTTCATTCAACAACAGAGTCGTTTTCCAGGGAATCCCGTTATGTTAGATGATGCATCGCCTCGCCTCGCCTCGCATGGCATCGAATCGCATGTCATTGCATCGCATCGCATTGAACTGCATGGTATTGAATCACAAGGCATTGAATGGCATGGCATGGCATGGCATGGCATGGCATGGCATCACGTCTCTCGTCTCTCGTCTCTCGTCTCTCGTCTCTCGTCTCTAGTCTCTAGTCTCTAGTCTCTCGTCTCTCGTCTCTCGTCTCTCGTCGTCTCGTCTCTCGTCTCTCGTCTCTCGTCTCTCGTCTCTCGTCTCTCGTCTCTCGTCTCTCGTCTCTCGTCTCTCGTCTCTCGCCTCTCGCCTCTCGCCTCTCGCCTCTAGCCTCTAGCCTCTAGCCTCTCGCCACCCAGCCCTGCCTCGCTTCGCCTCGTCTCCGGTTTGTGAAAACGATGTATCAAGCAAAGTGTTAGATGTGAAAAAGTCGTGATATATATACAAAAATGGAATAGTTGGCGCGTAATAGTGCTGTTCGTTTTCTGTTATGGTATCAGAGAGAGAACGTCTCCTATTTATATTTTTTGACGAGCGTTGGCGTAACAGGCCCCTTGCACTTTTAATTCGTTATTGTACTTTTCAAAAGCTGTAGCTACCTTAAGACACATGACAAATGGAGGTTTATGTATTAGAGTTAAGCGCTATACTCCCTGGCCAGGAGCGAATTCGTGAAACGCCACGCGAGTCTGTTTACCACTTTGCCGCCAGTTACATATTCACTACTCATGAATGAAACCATGTAATATCATGAATTTGCATATATATATAAATTCATTGATCAGGTAAGAAATGGTTAAAGCCTTTACTGCATGGCGTTTATATGTATGCTTGAATTCGAATATTACTCAACGATAATCACATGCCCTTTTGCAATTGAAACTCGCTACGTGGTTTCTAGCCGCAATTGTTGCCTGGTGTTGCAGAGCAACCATGCATCCTATCGCTTCTCGGCCTTTTGGCTAAGATCAAAGTGTAGTATCTGTTCTTATCAGCTTAATATCTGATACGATCCCCATGTGGGATCCTCGATATTAAACTGATTTTTGCAACATGGCGAAGTGCTAGGAGCTTGCTCCACCTTTGCCGCGGATCGGCCCGGTATTGCAGTACCTCTGGGATCGGTCCACTCCCTTCGGGGAGACCAAAAACAACCCTATCAACTAGTCAAAATCAAGTAGGAGACGATTATGTTAATTGGTTATGTACATTAATGAATCGTGTTAATTTGAATTGCAGTAATTACTTCACACCAGCCAACATCGTATGAGGAAAAAGCCTTGGAACGAGCAGCAGAAGTGAGTCAGTCGAGTCCGGGTTTGATGGGTCGAAGCTGAACAACTGCAACGAGTTAGAGGGAAGGAAGGAAGGAGAAGGAAGGAAGGAAGGAAGGAAGGAAGGAAGGAAGGAAGGAAGGAAGGAAGGAAGGAAGGAGAAAGAAGGAGAAAGAAGGAGAGTGAGGTGAGTAATATCATTTAATAACTTTAGATTAAAGATTATGTGCGAGCAAAGAAATACGATGGTTGGTGTGGAAGGAAAGAAGTTGATTTTATGAAGGGGGGTTGCCAGTTATGCAATATTAATTGATTTTGTTTGTTTTCTGAGATAGGTTATATAGGGTGAAGTTTTTCTCTATTTATATAAGTGTGGAAACTGGTTTAGATAGCTTAGTGGTTTGTTATGAAAAGGCTGGTAGAGATGGGTTGAATAGTGTTAGACTTGTGTCTGCATTTAGTGGAGAACTGGATTTGGTATTTAAATGGCATCTAATATGACGTAGTCATTGTGCAAATAAACTCTAAATCAACGGGTTTACTATGATCGAGAACCTAACTATAATAGTTACCCATTGTTGGCATGCTCTTCTTTTTTTTACAGAATTACTCACTCTCCCTTGTGAGTGAGGGAGGGAGGGAGGAGTGTGTGTGTATATCACTCGGAATTCCTTAGTCGGCTCTGACGGCGAAATTATATTCATACATACATCAAGATTAGACGTTTATCTATTTAATTTACCATTGCTGGAATGTACCAATGCGTAATAAAGACGAAATTCGACTTGAGATGGAGGGAGGTGTTGCTTTGGTGTGGTTTTACACGGCAACTCAACGATCGTTTGCCACTTCCACGCTTGCCTGCCAGCCGGCCAGCCACTAGCCTCAAAGTGAATTCCAGTGTCTTGATTAGCTTTACAATCCATCATTTACCTCAATACACACTAACAATGTGTATTTATATACTTCAATCGAGCATTCGATGCACACATTCACCTGTAATATATACGTCAATGAAACCCAGAACCCACCCAAGTTCAAGCGCACCTGCACTCTCACCCCTCTCCATTTGAATGCTAGTTTCCTATTTAGATTTCAAATGCTTCATTCACCCCTCTAAACACCACCGACGTATATTTACATTCTTTATTTAGGCAATGTATGCAGGCACACATTCATTCACGTAAAATAACGAATAAAATTGATATAGAATCTACTATAATTTGCAAAGCGACCAACCACCAAATGTCATTGTGAAAGCTAGTTTCGTAATTAGCTTTGCAATACTTCATTTACCTCCCTAAACACCAACAATGAGCGAGTATTTGTATACTCGGTAAAAGCGATGGATGGATTCCTTACACATTCACATATATTAAGCAATGAATTTGCTATAGTACCTACAGTACTCAGACTTCTCGAATTACTTACATCTTCTTATATCTTAACTTTGTTGTTCATTCAACAACAGAGTCGTTTTCCAGGGAATCCCGTTATGTTAGATGATGCATCGCCTCGCCTCGCCTCGCATGGCATCGAATCGCATGTCATTGCATCGCATCGCATTGAACTGCATGGTATTGAATCACAAGGCATTGAATGGCATGGCATGGCATGGCATGGCATGGCATGGCATCACGTCTCTCGTCTCTCGTCTCTCGTCTCTCGTCTCTCGTCTCTAGTCTCTAGTCTCTAGTCTCTCGTCTCTCGTCTCGTCTCTCGTCTCTCGTCTCTCGTCTCTCGTCTCTCGTCTCTCGTCTCTCGTCTCTCGTCTCTCGTCTCTCGTCTCTCGTCTCTCGTCTCTCGTCTCTCGCCTCTCGCCTCTCGCCTCTCGCCTCTAGCCTCTAGCCTCTAGCCTCTCGCCACCCAGCCCTGCCTCGCTTCGCCTCGTCTCCGGTTTGTGAAAACGATGTATCAAGCAAAGTGTTAGATGTGAAAAAGTCGTGATATATATACAAAAATGGAATAGTTGGCGCGTAATAGTGCTGTTCGTTTTCTGTTATGGTATCAGAGAGAGAACGTCTCCTATTTATATTTTTTGACGAGCGTTGGCGTAACAGGCCCCTTGCACTTTTAATTCGTTATTGTACTTTTCAAAAGCTGTAGCTACCTTAAGACACATGACAAATGGAGGTTTATGTATTAGAGTTAAGCGCTATACTCCCTGGCCAGGAGCGAATTCGTGAAACGCCACGCGAGTCTGTTTACCACTTTGCCGCCAGTTACATATTCACTACTCATGAATGAAACCATGTAATATCATGAATTTGCATATATATATAAATTCATTGATCAGGTAAGAAATGGTTAAAGCCTTTACTGCATGGCGTTTATATGTATGCTTGAATTCGAATATTACTCAACGATAATCACATGCCCTTTTGCAATTGAAACTCGCTACGTGGTTTCTAGCCGCAATTGTTGCCTGGTGTTGCAGAGCAACCATGCATCCTATCGCTTCTCGGCCTTTTGGCTAAGATCAAAGTGTAGTATCTGTTCTTATCAGCTTAATATCTGATACGATCCCCATGTGGGATCCTCGATATTAAACTGATTTTTGCAACATGGCGAAGTGCTAGGAGCTTGCTCCACCTTTGCCGCGGATCGGCCCGGTATTGCAGTACCTCTGGGATCGGTCCACTCCCTTCGGGGAGACCAAAAACAACCCTATCAACTAGTCAAAATCAAGTAGGAGACGATTATGTTAATTGGTTATGTACATTAATGAATCGTGTTAATTTGAATTGCAGTAATTACTTCACACCAGCCAACATCGTATGAGGAAAAAGCCTTGGAACGAGCAGCAGAAGTGAGTCAGTCGAGTCCGGGTTTGATGGGTCGAAGCTGAACAACTGCAACGAGTTAGAGGGAAGGAAGGAAGGAAGGAAGGAAGGAAGGAAGGAAGGAAGGAAGGAAGGAAGGAAGGAAGAAGGAAGGAAGGAGAAAGAAGGAGAAGAAGGAGAGTGAGGTGAGTAATATCATTTAATAACTTTAGATTAAAGATTATGTGCGAGCAAAGAAATACGATGGTTGGTGTGGAAGGAAAGAAGTTGATTTTATGAATGGGGGGTTGCCAGTTATGCAATATTAATTGATTTTGTTTGTTTTCTGAGATAGGTTATATAGGGTGAAGTTTTTCTCTATTTATATAAGTGTGGAAACTGGTTTAGATAGCTTAGTGGTTTGTTATGAAAAGGCTGGTAGAGATGGGTTGAATAGTGTTAGACTTGTGTCTGCATTTAGTGGAGAACTGGATTTGGTATTTAAATGGCATCTAATATGACGTAGTCATTGTGCAAATAAACTCTAAATCAACGGGTTTACTATGATCGAGAACCTAACTATAATAGTTACCCATTGTTGGCATGCTCTTCTTTTTTTTACAGAATTACTCACTCTCCCTTGTGAGTGAGGGAGGGAGGGAGGAGTGTGTGTGTATATCACTCGGAATTCCTTAGTCGGCTCTGACGGCGAAATTATATTCATACATACATCAAGATTAGACGTTTATCTATTTAATTTACCATTGCTGGAATGTACCAATGCGTAATAAAGACGAAATTCGACTTGAGATGGAGGGAGGTGTTGCTTTGGTGTGGTTTTACACGGCAACTCAACGATCGTTTGCCACTTCCACGCTTGCCTGCCAGCCGGCCAGCCACTAGCCTCAAAGTGAATTCCAGTGTCTTGATTAGCTTTACAATCCATCATTTACCTCAATACACACTAACAATGTGTATTTATATACTTCAATCGAGCATTCGATGCACACATTCACCTGTAATATATACGTCAATGAAACCCAGAACCCACCCAAGTTCAAGCGCACCTGCACTCTCACCCCTCTCCATTTGAATGCTAGTTTCCTATTTAGATTTCAAATGCTTCATTCACCCCTCTAAACACCACCGACGTATATTTACATTCTTTATTTAGGCAATGTATGCAGGCACACATTCATTCACGTAAAATAACGAATAAAATTGATATAGAATCTACTATAATTTGCAAAGCGACCAACCACCAAATGTCATTGTGAAAGCTAGTTTCGTAATTAGCTTTGCAATACTTCATTTACCTCCCTAAACACCAACAATGAGCGAGTATTTGTATACTCGGTAAAAGCGATGGATGGATTCCTTACACATTCACATATATTAAGCAATGAATTTGCTATAGTACCTACAGTACTCAGACTTCTCGAATTACTTACATCTTCTTATATCTTAACTTTGTTGTTCATTCAACAACAGAGTCGTTTTCCAGGGAATCCCGTTATGTTAGATGATGCATCGCCTCGCCTCGCCTCGCATGGCATCGAATCGCATGTCATTGCATCGCATCGCATTGAACTGCATGGTATTGAATCACAAGGCATTGAATGGCATGGCATGGCATGGCATGGCATGGCATGGCATCACGTCTCTCGTCTCTCGTCTCTCGTCTCTCGTCTCTCGTCTCTAGTCTCTAGTCTCTCGTCTCTCGTCTCTCGTCTCTCGTCTCTCGTCTCTCGTCTCTCGTCTCTCGTCTCTCGTCTCTCGTCTCTCGTCTCTCGTCTCTCGTCTCTCGTCTCTCGTCTCTCGTCTCTCGTCTCTCGCCTCTCGCCTCTCGCCTCTCGCCTCTAGCCTCTAGCCTCTAGCCTCTCGCCACCCAGCCCTGCCTCGCTTCGCCTCGTCTCCGGTTTGTGAAAACGATGTATCAAGCAAAGTGTTAGATGTGAAAAAGTCGTGATATATATACAAAAATGGAATAGTTGGCGCGTAATAGTGCTGTTCGTTTTCTGTTATGGTATCAGAGAGAGAACGTCTCCTATTTATATTTTTTGACGAGCGTTGGCGTAACAGGCCCCTTGCACTTTTAATTCGTTATTGTACTTTTCAAAAGCTGTAGCTACCTTAAGACACATGACAAATGGAGGTTTATGTATTAGAGTTAAGCGCTATACTCCCTGGCCAGGAGCGAATTCGTGAAACGCCACGCGAGTCTGTTTACCACTTTGCCGCCAGTTACATATTCACTACTCATGAATGAAACCATGTAATATCATGAATTTGCATATATATATAAATTCATTGATCAGGTAAGAAATGGTTAAAGCCTTTACTGCATGGCGTTTATATGTATGCTTGAATTCGAATATTACTCAACGATAATCACATGCCCTTTTGCAATTGAAACTCGCTACGTGGTTTCTAGCCGCAATTGTTGCCTGGTGTTGCAGAGCAACCATGCATCCTATCGCTTCTCGGCCTTTTGGCTAAGATCAAAGTGTAGTATCTGTTCTTATCAGCTTAATATCTGATACGATCCCCATGTGGGATCCTCGATATTAAACTGATTTTTGCAACATGGCGAAGTGCTAGGAGCTTGCTCCACCTTTGCCGCGGATCGGCCCGGTATTGCAGTACCTCTGGGATCGGTCCACTCCCTTCGGGGAGACCAAAAACAACCCTATCAACTAGTCAAAATCAAGTAGGAGACGATTATGTTAATTGGTTATGTACATTAATGAATCGTGTTAATTTGAATTGCAGTAATTACTTCACACCAGCCAACATCGTATGAGGAAAAAGCCTTGGAACGAGCAGCAGAAGTGAGTCAGTCGAGTCCGGGTTTGATGGGTCGAAGCTGAACAACTGCAACGAGTTAGGGAAGGAAGGAAGGAAGGAAGGAAGGAAGGAAGGAAGGAAGGAAGGAAGGAAGGAAGGAAGGAAGGAAGGAAGGAGAAAGAAGGAGAAAGAAGGAGAGTGAGGTGAGTAATATCATTTAATAACTTTAGATTAAAGATTATGTGCGAGCAAAGAAATACGATGGTTGGTGTGGAAGGAAAGAAGTTGATTTTATGAATGGGGGGTTGCCAGTTATGCAATATTAATTGATTTTGTTTGTTTTCTGAGATAGGTTATATAGGGTGAAGTTTTTCTCTATTTATATAAGTGTGGAAACTGGTTTAGATAGCTTAGTGGTTTGTTATGAAAAGGCTGGTAGAGATGGGTTGAATAGTGTTAGACTTGTGTCTGCATTTAGTGGAGAACTGGATTTGGTATTTAAATGGCATCTAATATGACGTAGTCATTGTGCAAATAAACTCTAAATCAACGGGTTTACTATGATCGAGAACCTAACTATAATAGTTACCCATTGTTGGCATGCTCTTCTTTTTTTTACAGAATTACTCACTCTCCCTTGTGAGTGAGGGAGGGAGGGAGGAGTGTGTGTGTATATCACTCGGAATTCCTTAGTCGGCTCTGACGGCGAAATTATATTCATACATACATCAAGATTAGACGTTTATCTATTTAATTTACCATTGCTGGAATGTACCAATGCGTAATAAAGACGAAATTCGACTTGAGATGGAGGGAGGTGTTGCTTTGGTGTGGTTTTACACGGCAACTCAACGATCGTTTGCCACTTCCACGCTTGCCTGCCAGCCGGCCAGCCACTAGCCTCAAAGTGAATTCCAGTGTCTTGATTAGCTTTACAATCCATCATTTACCTCAATACACACTAACAATGTGTATTTATATACTTCAATCGAGCATTCGATGCACACATTCACCTGTAATATATACGTCAATGAAACCCAGAACCCACCCAAGTTCAAGCGCACCTGCACTCTCACCCCTCTCCATTTGAATGCTAGTTTCCTATTTAGATTTCAAATGCTTCATTCACCCCTCTAAACACCACCGACGTATATTTACATTCTTTATTTAGGCAATGTATGCAGGCACACATTCATTCACGTAAAATAACGAATAAAATTGATATAGAATCTACTATAATTTGCAAAGCGACCAACCACCAAATGTCATTGTGAAAGCTAGTTTCGTAATTAGCTTTGCAATACTTCATTTACCTCCCTAAACACCAACAATGAGCGAGTATTTGTATACTCGGTAAAAGCGATGGATGGATTCCTTACACATTCACATATATTAAGCAATGAATTTGCTATAGTACCTACAGTACTCAGACTTCTCGAATTACTTACATCTTCTTATATCTTAACTTTGTTGTTCATTCAACAACAGAGTCGTTTTCCAGGGAATCCCGTTATGTTAGATGATGCATCGCCTCGCCTCGCCTCGCATGGCATCGAATCGCATGTCATTGCATCGCATCGCATTGAACTGCATGGTATTGAATCACAAGGCATTGAATGGCATGGCATGGCATGGCATGGCATGGCATGGCATCACGTCTCTCGTCTCTCGTCTCTCGTCTCTCGTCTCTCGTCTCTAGTCTCTAGTCTCTAGTCTCTCGTCTCTCGTCTCTCGTCTCTCGTCTCTCGTCTCTCGTCTCTCGTCTCTCGTCTCTCGTCTCTCGTCTCTCGTCTCTCGTCTCTCGTCTCTCGTCTCTCGTCTCTCGTCTCTCGCCTCTCGCCTCTCGCCTCTCGCCTCTAGCCTCTAGCCTCTAGCCTCTCGCCACCCAGCCCTGCCTCGCTTCGCCTCGTCTCCGGTTTGTGAAAACGATGTATCAAGCAAAGTGTTAGATGTGAAAAAGTCGTGATATATATACAAAAATGGAATAGTTGGCGCGTAATAGTGCTGTTCGTTTTCTGTTATGGTATCAGAGAGAGAACGTCTCCTATTTATATTTTTTGACGAGCGTTGGCGTAACAGGCCCCTTGCACTTTTAATTCGTTATTGTACTTTTCAAAAGCTGTAGCTACCTTAAGACACATGACAAATGGAGGTTTATGTATTAGAGTTAAGCGCTATACTCCCTGGCCAGGAGCGAATTCGTGAAACGCCACGCGAGTCTGTTTACCACTTTGCCGCCAGTTACATATTCACTACTCATGAATGAAACCATGTAATATCATGAATTTGCATATATATATAAATTCATTGATCAGGTAAGAAATGGTTAAAGCCTTTACTGCATGGCGTTTATATGTATGCTTGAATTCGAATATTACTCAACGATAATCACATGCCCTTTTGCAATTGAAACTCGCTACGTGGTTTCTAGCCGCAATTGTTGCCTGGTGTTGCAGAGCAACCATGCATCCTATCGCTTCTCGGCCTTTTGGCTAAGATCAAAGTGTAGTATCTGTTCTTATCAGCTTAATATCTGATACGATCCCCATGTGGGATCCTCGATATTAAACTGATTTTTGCAACATGGCGAAGTGCTAGGAGCTTGCTCCACCTTTGCCGCGGATCGGCCCGGTATTGCAGTACCTCTGGGATCGGTCCACTCCCTTCGGGGAGACCAAAAACAACCCTATCAACTAGTCAAAATCAAGTAGGAGACGATTATGTTAATTGGTTATGTACATTAATGAATCGTGTTAATTTGAATTGCAGTAATTACTTCACACCAGCCAACATCGTATGAGGAAAAAGCCTTGGAACGAGCAGCAGAAGTGAGTCAGTCGAGTCCGGGTTTGATGGGTCGAAGCTGAACAACTGCAACGAGTTAGAGGGAAGGAAGGAAGGAAGGAAGGAAGGAAGGAAGGAAGGAAGGAAGGAAGGAAGGAAGGAAGGAAGGAAGGAAGGAGAAAGAAGGAGAAAGAAGGAGAGTGAGGTGAGTAATATCATTTAATAACTTTAGATTAAAGATTATGTGCGAGCAAAGAAATACGATGGTTGGTGTGGAAGGAAAGAAGTTGATTTTATGAATGGGGGGTTGCCAGTTATGCAATATTAATTGATTTTGTTTGTTTTCTGAGATAGGTTATATAGGGTGAAGTTTTTCTCTATTTATATAAGTGTGGAAACTGGTTTAGATAGCTTAGTGGTTTGTTATGAAAAGGCTGGTAGAGATGGGTTGAATAGTGTTAGACTTGTGTCTGCATTTAGTGGAGAACTGGATTTGGTATTTAAATGGCATCTAATATGACGTAGTCATTGTGCAAATAAACTCTAAATCAACGGGTTTACTATGATCGAGAACCTAACTATAATAGTTACCCATTGTTGGCATGCTCTTCTTTTTTTTACAGAATTACTCACTCTCCCTTGTGAGTGAGGGAGGGAGGGAGGAGTGTGTGTGTATATCACTCGGAATTCCTTAGTCGGCTCTGACGGCGAAATTATATTCATACATACATCAAGATTAGACGTTTATCTATTTAATTTACCATTGCTGGAATGTACCAATGCGTAATAAAGACGAAATTCGACTTGAGATGGAGGGAGGTGTTGCTTTGGTGTGGTTTTACACGGCAACTCAACGATCGTTTGCCACTTCCACGCTTGCCTGCCAGCCGGCCAGCCACTAGCCTCAAAGTGAATTCCAGTGTCTTGATTAGCTTTACAATCCATCATTTACCTCAATACACACTAACAATGTGTATTTATATACTTCAATCGAGCATTCGATGCACACATTCACCTGTAATATATACGTCAATGAAACCCAGAACCCACCCAAGTTCAAGCGCACCTGCACTCTCACCCCTCTCCATTTGAATGCTAGTTTCCTATTTAGATTTCAAATGCTTCATTCACCCCTCTAAACACCACCGACGTATATTTACATTCTTTATTTAGGCAATGTATGCAGGCACACATTCATTCACGTAAAATAACGAATAAAATTGATATAGAATCTACTATAATTTGCAAAGCGACCAACCACCAAATGTCATTGTGAAAGCTAGTTTCGTAATTAGCTTTGCAATACTTCATTTACCTCCCTAAACACCAACAATGAGCGAGTATTTGTATACTCGGTAAAAGCGATGGATGGATTCCTTACACATTCACATATATTAAGCAATGAATTTGCTATAGTACCTACAGTACTCAGACTTCTCGAATTACTTACATCTTCTTATATCTTAACTTTGTTGTTCATTCAACAACAGAGTCGTTTTCCAGGGAATCCCGTTATGTTAGATGATGCATCGCCTCGCCTCGCCTCGCATGGCATCGAATCGCATGTCATTGCATCGCATCGCATTGAACTGCATGGTATTGAATCACAAGGCATTGAATGGCATGGCATGGCATGGCATGGCATGGCATGGCATCACGTCTCTCGTCTCTCGTCTCTCGTCTCTCGTCTCTCGTCTCTAGTCTCTAGTCTCTAGTCTCTCGTCTCTCGTCTCTCGTCTCTCGTCTCTCGTCTCTCGTCTCTCGTCTCTCGTCTCTCGTCTCTCGTCTCTCGTCTCTCGTCTCTCGTCTCTCGTCTCTCGTCTCTCGTCTCTCGCCTCTCGCCT
Organism: Procambarus clarkii; assembly: GCF_040958095.1. Lineage (NCBI taxonomy): Eukaryota > Metazoa > Arthropoda > Malacostraca > Decapoda > Cambaridae > Procambarus > Procambarus clarkii. Next base: position 19,861 of record NW_027190953.1, read on the forward strand.
CTCGCCTCTCGCCTCTAGCCTCTAGCCTCTAGCCTCTCGCCACCCAGCCCTGCCTCGCTTCGCCTCGTCTCCGGTTTGTGAAAACGATGTATCAAGCAAAGTGTTAGATGTGAAAAAGTCGTGATATATATACAAAAATGGAATAGTTGGCGCGTAATAGTGCTGTTCGTTTTCTGTTATGGTATCAGAGAGAGAACGTCTCCTATTTATATTTTTTGACGAGCGTTGGCGTAACAGGCCCCTTGCACTTTTAATTCGTTATTGTACTTTTCAAAAGCTGTAGCTACCTTAAGACACATGACAAATGGAGGTTTATGTATTAGAGTTAAGCGCTATACTCCCTGGCCAGGAGCGAATTCGTGAAACGCCACGCGAGTCTGTTTACCACTTTGCCGCCAGTTACATATTCACTACTCATGAATGAAACCATGTAATATCATGAATTTGCATATATATAAATTCATTGATCAGGTAAGAAATGGTTAAAGCCTTTACTGCATGGCGTTTATATGTATGCTTGAATTCGAATATTACTCAACGATAATCACATGCCCTTTTGCAATTGAAACTCGCTACGTGGTTTCTAGCCGCAATTGTTGCCTGGTGTTGCAGAGCAACCATGCATCCTATCGCTTCTCGGCCTTTTGGCTAAGATCAAAGTGTAGTATCTGTTCTTATCAGCTTAATATCTGATACGATCCCCATGTGGGATCCTCGATATTAAACTGATTTTTGCAACATGGCGAAGTGCTAGGAGCTTGCTCCACCTTTGCCGCGGATCGGCCCGGTATTGCAGTACCTCTGGGATCGGTCCACTCCCTTCGGGGAGACCAAAAACAACCCTATCAACTAGTCAAAATCAAGTAGGAGACGATTATGTTAATTGGTTATGTACATTAATGAATCGTGTTAATTTGAATTGCAGTAATTACTTCACACCAGCCAACATCGTATGAGGAAAAAGCCTTGGAACGAGCAGCAGAAGTGAGTCAGTCGAGTCCGGGTTTGATGGGTCGAAGCTGAACAACTGCAACGAGTTAGAGGGAAGGAAGGAAGGGAAGGAAGGAAGGAAGGAAGGAAGGAAGGAAGGAAGGAAGGAAGGAAGGAAGGAAGGAAGGAAGGAGAAAGAAGGAGAAAGAAGGAGAGTGAGGTGAGTAATATCATTTAATAACTTTAGATTAAAGATTATGTGCGAGCAAAGAAATACGATGGTTGGTGTGGAAGGAAAGAAGTTGATTTTATGAATGGGGGGTTGCCAGTTAATGCAATATTAATTGATTTTGTTTGTTTTCTGAGATAGGTTATATAGGGTGAAGTTTTTCTCTATTTATATAAGTGTGGAAACTGGTTTAGATAGCTTAGTGGTTTGTTATGAAAAGGCTGGTAGAGATGGGTTGAATAGTGTTAGACTTGTGTCTGCATTTAGTGGAGAACTGGATTTGGTATTTAAATGGCATCTAATATGACGTAGTCATTGTGCAAATAAACTCTAAATCAACGGGTTTACTATGATCGAGAACCTAACTATAATAGTTACCCATTGTTGGCATGCTCTTTTTTTTTACAGAATTACTCACTCTCCCTTGTGAGTGAGGGAGGGAGGGAGGAGTGTGTGTGTATATCACTCGGAATTCCTTAGTCGGCTCTGACGGCGAA
>NW_027190954.1:0-21444 GCF_040958095.1 Procambarus clarkii
TTTTCACTGTTGGTGGTAATTCAAAAATCAATTCTCCAAAATTCATTATTATTTCTAGTCTGACGCGACACTTGAGCACGTTTCGTGAAACTTATTACATTTTCAAAGACTTTAGTTTACACATACACAACTGAATAGAACTTACACATCTCCGATTTGTTTATATCTACATTTGAGTGAGGTGGATGGGGTGAGGTGGTATTAATAGGGTATTAATTTCATCAACACAAGACAGAACACGAAACAATGGGTATTGAATGGAAGTGATTGTAGAAAGCCTATTGGTCCATATTTCTTGATGCTTCTATATTGGAGCGGAGTCTTGAGGTGGGTAGTGTACGAAAGATCGAGAAAATTCGTGTTAGAATTATTAATCTTACTTTTTCGGTCATATATAATAATATATATATATATATATATATATATATATATATATATATATATATATATATATATATATATATATATATATTTAGGTTAGGTTAGTTTAGGCTAGGAAATTGGCTACGTTTGTAGAAATAGAAATAGGTAAAAAAATAAAAAAAAATGAATAGAGTATAAATAAATTATAAATTATTTAAAAACAATAATTAAGATAAAGAGAAAAAAATAGCTGGAATTTTAGGTAACGTTTCTTATCACCGAATGCCTCTGTTCACCTAGCAGTAAATAGGTATCCAGGAGTTGGTTAGGTTAGTTTTGGCTAGGAAATCAGCTAGGTTTGGAGGGTTAGGTTAGGTTAGGTTATTTTAGGGTAGGAAATAGGCTATGTTTGTAGAAATAGTAATAGAAAGAGGGCTGTAATTGTAGGTAGCGTTTCCTATCACCGAACGCCTCTATTCACCTAGCAGTAAATAGGTATCAAGAAGTTAGTTAGTTAGGTTAGTTTAGATAAGGTTAGGTTAGGTTAAATTAGGTTAGGTTAGGTTAGTTATTGCTAGGAAATAGGCTAGGTTTGTAGAAATAGAAATAGGGCTGTAACTGTTGGTAGCGTTTCTTATCACCGAATGCCTCTGTTCATCTAGCAGTAAATAGGTATCCAAAAGTTAGTTAGTTAGGTTAGTTTAGATATGGTTAGGTTAGGTTAGATTAGGTTAGGTTAGTTTTGGCTAGGAAATGGGCTAGGTTAGTTTTGGCTAGGAAATAGGCTAGGTTTGTAGAAATAGAAAGAGGGCTGTAACTGTTGGTAGCGTTTCTTATCAGCGAATGCCCCTGTTCACCTAGCAGTAAATAGGTATCCAGGAGTTAGTAAGCAAGCTACTTGGGGCGTGGTGAGTGAGGGTTAGTTAGTCAGTCCCTAGTTGGACATTGTGGGGTGGTGGGTGTTGGAGACCACTATATAAGCGTAACATGTATAAAATGCCTGTCTGCCTGTCCCCCGACTCAATGATGTTACACGTATTGACTAAATGAAGCCTAAGAGAGCATATGCAAGGCCTAGGATGAGGTATTTGTCAGCAGCAGCAGCAACTTGTGCGAGATCAATGGCAGCGGCGGCATCCCATCCTTTTCTATTTTGGAGCAACAGTAGTAGTAGTAGTAGTAGTAGAAGTAGTAGTAGTCCATTTGTTGTTGGTTAATTTGATAAATAGTTGCAATAAGTACTATCATTAATGGAGAATTAACTGCTATGTACCTCCGCCTGCCTGCCCGCCCGCCGCAGTTACCATTATCTTGACTCACTCACTCACATGTGATTAGTTACTACTTGTATACAATAGCAACAGCCATACTACCTACCTACCACCTTGAGAACACTGCGTCTCGTCCCATGCATCAGTCAGGTTAAGCACCGTTGAATTTGGTTAGTACATGGATGGGTGACCTGCCTGGGAACACCAACTGCTGCTGATTGTATACATATTTGGGCAGTCTCCGTGGGTCAGTGTGTGTGTGTGTGTACATGAATGTCGCACATGGAAATGTGTACATGCCATTTTAATAATAGTTTACCATCCATGAAGAAAACGTCTACCTATATGTCAGTCCATTGGCTCTCTCTGCCGGCCGGCTGGCCTACCTACCTGCTAAAATTTGTCCACTCAATATGCTGTTGAATATCTATCTCCAGTGATCACTTACCCTTAATTCCTACATTATTAACCAAATGATCTCATTAACAAATCTTTACACATTTCAACCACCTACCTTCCTGCTAACATCAATCACAACAAATAATACACTCAACTCAGTCCTAAACACTTTTCTTATTCCTTCCTCAACACTTCGCTCTATATAACCTATCTTACAAAAATAAATTTAAATACCTAACTGCCAACTCATCCCCCCGCCCCCCCCCCAACTACACTTCCCAAGGTAGCATCTCAGGACCCCTCCCCCCCCCCCACCGTGACCCCCTCCCAAACCAACACCCCCCCCCCCCACAATGGAGGCCGCCGTACCCCTAACCCCCCCCATACCACCGCCTCCACAACCCCACAACACACCCCACCCCCAACACAGAAAATGACGGCCACAACGCTATATTTAACCAGCCAAAATCTTCGTTTCTTCCCCTATGTACTATTTATTCTTGAAATAAAACGAAGAAAAAAACAAACCGGATTTTCCTTCCCTAGTAAAACATATATTTTATAGAACGAGACATAAAATAGCACATATTAGATATTGGATTGCTTGTTTACCATTCTCAAACTTATTTGGAAACACCACACTAATTATTAATTAATACATACTTTTGAACACACACACACACACACATGTCAGTTAGCCTAAATTCTCCAATATTCATTCATAAAACTGCTTCACGGGACTGCAACCTCATCAAACAAAGCTGTCAGGTATTTCTAACTGACAACACAAATTAACAACTTCACATTTCAATCATGGCAACTGTTCATGAATAGACACTAACTAACCTTGCTATGAGATATAAATACAAGTGCCAAATTTGATTCAGAAGGCAACTCCAGCGTGGCCTAGTCGGATAGAACATGTTCTTAATCCGGACAGACCTGCGTTCGAGCCTGTCGGAATGGTTGCAAGTACAGGGCACAGATTTCTCTGTGTGTCCCCTCCTGTAGGAGCATCAGTTTCGATAGATTCTCTGGATAGCCGAAGATTGATTGACTGACCCTTTGGAATGTGGGGAAGGGTTGAAGTCCGGGGGCCCACGGACGGATACATGGATCAACTGACCTAGGTCAGGTCTTTCAATCCACCTGGATTTCAGGTGGGGAGAAGGGAGGCAATTTGGGTTGACACAAATAGCTTCCTGGACCCAAAACCCCATGGATTCACAGACACGGACACGCACACGGACACGCACACGGACACTCATGGACTCTGACACGAACCGAAAATTCGGGTCAGATAATAAGAAGGGAGGATAGGTTGGTTAGGTTTGTTGGTTAGGTTGGTTAGTTAGGTTAGGTTGCCTTGGTTGGTCGATTAGGTTGGTTGGATTGGTTGGCTGGTTAGGTTGGTTGGTTGTTTGGTTAGGTTGGTTAGGTTGGTTGGTTAGGTTGGTTGGTTAGGTTGGTTAGTTAGCTTAGTTAGGTTAGTTGGTTAGGTTGGTTGGTTTGGTTAGGTTGGTTAGAACTAGAATTAGGTTAGTTAGAATTTTAGGTTAAAACAAGCATAATTATGGTTTAGTTATCAATTTAGATAATATGTATGCTTAGGTTGGGTTGGTTAGGGTATGTTGGTAAGGTACAGGTAAGGTTGGTTATTTTGTGGTTGGTTTATATATATATATATATATATATATATATATATATATATATATATATATATATATATATATATATATATATATATATATATATATATAGTATATTTTGGTAGCAGTCTTTCCTGTAGACATATATTATTAAATATGACCGAAAAAGTAAGATTAATAATTCTAACACGAATTTTCTCGATCTTTCGTACTTTTCACTGTTGGTGGTAATTCAAAAATCAATTCTCCAAAATTCATTATTATTTCTAGTCTGACGCGACACTTGAGCACGTTTCGTGAAACTTATTACATTTTCAAAGACTTTAGTTTACACATACACAACTGAATAGAACTTACACATCTCCGATTTGTTTATATCTACATTTGAGTGAGGTGGATGGGGTGAGGTGGTATTAATAGGGTATTAATTTCATCAACACAAGACAGAACACGAAACAATGGGTATTGAATGGAAGTGATTGTAGAAAGCCTATTGGTCCATATTTCTTGATGCTTCTATATTGGAGCGGAGTCTTGAGGTGGGTAGTGTACGAAAGATCGAGAAAATTCGTGTTAGAATTATTAATCTTACTTTTTCGGTCATATATAATAATATATATATATATATATATATATATATATATATATATATATATATATATATATATTTAGGTTAGGTTAGTTTAGGCTAGGAAATTGGCTACGTTTGTAGAAATAGAAATAGGTAAAAAAATAAAAAAAAATGAATAGAGTATAAATAAATTATAAATTATTTAAAAACAATAATTAAGATAAAGAGAAAAAAATAGCTGGAATTTTAGGTAACGTTTCTTATCACCGAATGCCTCTGTTCACCTAGCAGTAAATAGGTATCCAGGAGTTGGTTAGGTTAGTTTTGGCTAGGAAATCAGCTAGGTTTGGAGGGTTAGGTTAGGTTAGGTTATTTTAGGGTAGGAAATAGGCTATGTTTGTAGAAATAGTAATAGAAAGAGGGCTGTAATTGTAGGTAGCGTTTCCTATCACCGAACGCCTCTATTCACCTAGCAGTAAATAGGTATCAAGAAGTTAGTTAGTTAGGTTAGTTTAGATAAGGTTAGGTTAGGTTAAATTAGGTTAGGTTAGGTTAGTTATTGCTAGGAAATAGGCTAGGTTTGTAGAAATAGAAATAGGGCTGTAACTGTTGGTAGCGTTTCTTATCACCGAATGCCTCTGTTCATCTAGCAGTAAATAGGTATCCAAAAGTTAGTTAGTTAGGTTAGTTTAGATATGGTTAGGTTAGGTTAGATTAGGTTAGGTTAGTTTTGGCTAGGAAATGGGCTAGGTTAGTTTTGGCTAGGAAATAGGCTAGGTTTGTAGAAATAGAAAGAGGGCTGTAACTGTTGGTAGCGTTTCTTATCAGCGAATGCCCCTGTTCACCTAGCAGTAAATAGGTATCCAGGAGTTAGTAAGCAAGCTACTTGGGGCGTGGTGAGTGAGGGTTAGTTAGTCAGTCCCTAGTTGGACATTGTGGGGTGGTGGGTGTTGGAGACCACTATATAAGCGTAACATGTATAAAATGCCTGTCTGCCTGTCCCCCGACTCAATGATGTTACACGTATTGACTAAATGAAGCCTAAGAGAGCATATGCAAGGCCTAGGATGAGGTATTTGTCAGCAGCAGCAGCAACTTGTGCGAGATCAATGGCAGCGGCGGCATCCCATCCTTTTCTATTTTGGAGCAACAGTAGTAGTAGTAGTAGTAGTAGAAGTAGTAGTAGTCCATTTGTTGTTGGTTAATTTGACTAAATAGTTGCAATAAGTACTATCATTAATGGAGAATTAACTGCTATGTACCTCCGCCTGCCTGCCCGCCCGCCGCAGTTACCATTATCTTGACTCACTCACTCACATGTGATTAGTTACTACTTGTATACAATAGCAACAGCCATACTACCTACCTACCACCTTGAGAACACTGCGTCTCGTCCCATGCATCAGTCAGGTTAAGCACCGTTGAATTTGGTTAGTACATGGATGGGTGACCTGCCTGGGAACACCAACTGCTGCTGATTGTATACATATTTGGGCAGTCTCCGTGGGTCAGTGTGTGTGTGTGTGTACATGAATGTCGCACATGGAAATGTGTACATGCCATTTTAATAATAGTTTACCATCCATGAAGAAAACGTCTACCTATATGTCAGTCCATTGGCTCTCTCTGCCGGCCGGCTGGCCGGCAGAGAGAGCCAATGGAGCCAATGCTACCTGCTAAAATTTGTCCACTCAATATGCTGTTGAATATCTATCTCCAGTGATCACTTACCCTTAATTCCTACATTATTAACCAAATGATCTCATTAACAAATCTTTACACATTTCAACCACCTACCTTCCTGCTAACATCAATCACAACAAATAATACACTCAACTCAGTCCTAAACACTTTTCTTATTCCTTCCTCAACACTTCGCTCTATATAACCTATCTTACAAAAATAAATTTAAATACCTAACTGCCAACTCATCCCCCCGCCCCCCCCCCAACTACACTTCCCAAGGTAGCATCTCAGGACCCCTCCCCCCCCCCCACCGTGACCCCCTCCCAAACCAACACCCCCCCCCCCACAATGGAGGCCGCCGTACCCCTAACCCCCCCCATACCACCGCCTCCACAACCCCACAACACACCCCACCCCCACACAGAAAATGACGGCCACAACGCTATATTTAACCAGCCAAAATCTTCGTTTCTTCCCCTATGTACTATTTATTCTTGAAATAAAACGAAGAAAAAAACAAACCGGATTTTCCTTCCCTAGTAAAACATATATTTTATAGAACGAGACATAAAATAGCACATATTAGATATTGGATTGCTTGTTTACCATTCTCAAACTTATTTGGAAACACCACACTAATTATTAATTAATACATACTTTTGAACACACACACACACACACACATGTCAGTTAGCCTAAATTCTCCAATATTCATTCATAAAACTGCTTCACGGGACTGCAACCTCATCAAACAAAGCTGTCAGGTATTTCTAACTGACAACACAAATTAACAACTTCACATTTCAATCATGGCAACTGTTCATGAATAGACACTAACTAACCTTGCTATGAGATATAAATACAAGTGCCAAATTTGATTCAGAAGGCAACTCCAGCGTGGCCTAGTCGGATAGAACATGTTCTTAATCCGGACAGACCTGCGTTCGAGCCTGTCGGAATGGTTGCAAGTACAGGGCACAGATTTCTCTGTGTGTCCCCTCCTGTAGGAGCATCAGTTTCGATAGATTCTCTGGATAGCCGAAGATTGATTGACTGACCCTTTGGAATGTGGGGAAGGGTTGAAGTCCGGGGGCCCACGGACGGATACATGGATCAACTGACCTAGGTCAGGTCTTTCAATCCACCTGGATTTCAGGTGGGGAGAAGGGAGGCAATTTGGGTTGACACAAATAGCTTCCTGGACCCAAAACCCCATGGATTCACAGACACGGACACGCACACGGACACGCACACGGACACTCATGGACTCTGACACGAACCGAAAATTCGGGTCAGATAATAAGAAGGGAGGATAGGTTGGTTAGGTTTGTTGGTTAGGTTGGTTAGTTAGGTTAGGTTGCCTTGGTTGGTCGATTAGGTTGGTTGGATTGGTTGGCTGGTTAGGTTGGTTGGTTGTTTGGTTAGGTTGGTTAGGTTGGTTGGTTAGGTTGGTTGGTTAGGTTGGTTAGTTAGCTTAGTTAGGTTAGTTGGTTAGGTTGGTTGGTTTGGTTAGGTTGGTTAGAACTAGAATTAGGTTAGTTAGAATTTTAGGTTAAAACAAGCATAATTATGGTTTAGTTATCAATTTAGATAATATGTATGCTTAGGTTGGGTTGGTTAGGGTATGTTGGTAAGGTACAGGTAAGGTTGGTTATTTTGTGGTTGGTTTATATATATATATATATATATATATATATATATATATATATATATATATATATATATATATATATATATATATATATATATATATATATATATATATATTAGTATATTTTGGTAGCAGTCTTTCCTGTAGACATATATTATTAAATATGACCGAAAAAGTAAGATTAATAATTCTAACACGAATTTTCTCGATCTTTCGTACTTTTCACTGTTGGTGGTAATTCAAAAATCAATTCTCCAAAATTCATTATTATTTCTAGTCTGACGCGACACTTGAGCACGTTTCGTGAAACTTATTACATTTTCAAAGACTTTAGTTTACACATACACAACTGAATAGAACTTACACATCTCCGATTTGTTTATATCTACATTTGAGTGAGGTGGATGGGGTGAGGTGGTATTAATAGGGTATTAATTTCATCAACACAAGACAGAACACGAAACAATGGGTATTGAATGGAAGTGATTGTAGAAAGCCTATTGGTCCATATTTCTTGATGCTTCTATATTGGAGCGGAGTCTTGAGGTGGGTAGTGTACGAAAGATCGAGAAAATTCGTGTTAGAATTATTAATCTTACTTTTTCGGTCATATATAATAATATATATATATATATATATATATATATATATATATATATATATATATATATATATATAGGTTAGGTTAGTTTAGGCTAGGAAATTGGCTACGTTTGTAGAAATAGAAATAGGTAAAAAAATAAAAAAAAATGAATAGAGTATAAATAAATTATAAATTATTTAAAAACAATAATTAAGATAAAGAGAAAAAAATAGCTGGAATTTTAGGTAACGTTTCTTATCACCGAATGCCTCTGTTCACCTAGCAGTAAATAGGTATCCAGGAGTTGGTTAGGTTAGTTTTGGCTAGGAAATCAGCTAGGTTTGGAGGGTTAGGTTAGGTTAGGTTATTTTAGGGTAGGAAATAGGCTATGTTTGTAGAAATAGTAATAGAAAGAGGGCTGTAATTGTAGGTAGCGTTTCCTATCACCGAACGCCTCTATTCACCTAGCAGTAAATAGGTATCAAGAAGTTAGTTAGTTAGGTTAGTTTAGATAAGGTTAGGTTAGGTTAAATTAGGTTAGGTTAGGTTAGTTATTGCTAGGAAATAGGCTAGGTTTGTAGAAATAGAAATAGGGCTGTAACTGTTGGTAGCGTTTCTTATCACCGAATGCCTCTGTTCATCTAGCAGTAAATAGGTATCCAAAAGTTAGTTAGTTAGGTTAGTTTAGATATGGTTAGGTTAGGTTAGATTAGGTTAGGTTAGTTTTGGCTAGGAAATGGGCTAGGTTAGTTTTGGCTAGGAAATAGGCTAGGTTTGTAGAAATAGAAAGAGGGCTGTAACTGTTGGTAGCGTTTCTTATCAGCGAATGCCCCTGTTCACCTAGCAGTAAATAGGTATCCAGGAGTTAGTAAGCAAGCTACTTGGGGCGTGGTGAGTGAGGGTTAGTTAGTCAGTCCCTAGTTGGACATTGTGGGGTGGTGGGTGTTGGAGACCACTATATAAGCGTAACATGTATAAAATGCCTGTCTGCCTGTCCCCCGACTCAATGATGTTACACGTATTGACTAAATGAAGCCTAAGAGAGCATATGCAAGGCCTAGGATGAGGTATTTGTCAGCAGCAGCAGCAACTTGTGCGAGATCAATGGCAGCGGCGGCATCCCATCCTTTTCTATTTTGGAGCAACAGTAGTAGTAGTAGTAGTAGTAGAAGTAGTAGTAGTCCATTTGTTGTTGGTTAATTTGACTAAATAGTTGCAATAAGTACTATCATTAATGGAGAATTAACTGCTATGTACCTCCGCCTGCCTGCCCGCCCGCCGCAGTTACCATTATCTTGACTCACTCACTCACATGTGATTAGTTACTACTTGTATACAATAGCAACAGCCATACTACCTACCTACCACCTTGAGAACACTGCGTCTCGTCCCATGCATCAGTCAGGTTAAGCACCGTTGAATTTGGTTAGTACATGGATGGGTGACCTGCCTGGGAACACCAACTGCTGCTGATTGTATACATATTTGGGCAGTCTCCGTGGGTCAGTGTGTGTGTGTGTGTACATGAATGTCGCACATGGAAATGTGTACATGCCATTTTAATAATAGTTTACCATCCATGAAGAAAACGTCTACCTATATGTCAGTCCATTGGCTCTCTCTGCGGCCGGCTGGCCCCTACCTGCTAAAAAATTTGTCCACTCAATATGCTGTTGAATATCTATCTCCAGTGATCACTTACCCTTAATTCCTACATTATTAACCAAATGATCTCATTAACAAATCTTTACACATTTCAACCACCTACCTTCCTGCTAACATCAATCACAACAAATAATACACTCAACTCAGTCCTAAACACTTTTCTTATTCCTTCCTCAACACTTCGCTCTATATAACCTATCTTACAAAAATAAATTTAAATACCTAACTGCCAACTCATCCCCCCGCCCCCCCCCCAACTACACTTCCCAAGGTAGCATCTCAGGACCCCTCCCCCCCCCCCACCGTGACCCCCTCCCAAACCAACACCCCCCCCCCCCACAATGGAGGCCGCCGTACCCCTAACCCCCCCCATACCACCGCCTCCACAACCCCACAACACACCCCACCCCCAACACAGAAAATGACGGCCACAACGCTATATTTAACCAGCCAAAATCTTCGTTTCTTCCCCTATGTACTATTTATTCTTGAAATAAAACGAAGAAAAAAACAAACCGGATTTTCCTTCCCTAGTAAAACATATATTTTATAGAACGAGACATAAAATAGCACATATTAGATATTGGATTGCTTGTTTACCATTCTCAAACTTATTTGGAAACACCACACTAATTATTAATTAATACATACTTTTGAACACACACACACACACACATGTCAGTTAGCCTAAATTCTCCAATATTCATTCATAAAACTGCTTCACGGGACTGCAACCTCATCAAACAAAGCTGTCAGGTATTTCTAACTGACAACACAAATTAACAACTTCACATTTCAATCATGGCAACTGTTCATGAATAGACACTAACTAACCTTGCTATGAGATATAAATACAAGTGCCAAATTTGATTCAGAAGGCAACTCCAGCGTGGCCTAGTCGGATAGAACATGTTCTTAATCCGGACAGACCTGCGTTCGAGCCTGTCGGAATGGTTGCAAGTACAGGGCACAGATTTCTCTGTGTGTCCCCTCCTGTAGGAGCATCAGTTTCGATAGATTCTCTGGATAGCCGAAGATTGATTGACTGACCCTTTGGAATGTGGGGAAGGGTTGAAGTCCGGGGGCCCACGGACGGATACATGGATCAACTGACCTAGGTCAGGTCTTTCAATCCACCTGGATTTCAGGTGGGGAGAAGGGAGGCAATTTGGGTTGACACAAATAGCTTCCTGGACCCAAAACCCCATGGATTCACAGACACGGACACGCACACGGACACGCACACGGACACTCATGGACTCTGACACGAACCGAAAATTCGGGTCAGATAATAAGAAGGGAGGATAGGTTGGTTAGGTTTGTTGGTTAGGTTGGTTAGTTAGGTTAGGTTGCCTTGGTTGGTCGATTAGGTTGGTTGGATTGGTTGGCTGGTTAGGTTGGTTGGTTGTTTGGTTAGGTTGGTTAGGTTGGTTGGTTAGGTTGGTTGGTTAGGTTGGTTAGTTAGCTTAGTTAGGTTAGTTGGTTAGGTTGGTTGGTTTGGTTAGGTTGGTTAGAACTAGAATTAGGTTAGTTAGAATTTTAGGTTAAAACAAGCATAATTATGGTTTAGTTATCAATTTAGATAATATGTATGCTTAGGTTGGGTTGGTTAGGGTATGTTGGTAAGGTACAGGTAAGGTTGGTTATTTTGTGGTTGGTTTATATATATATATATATATATATATATATATATATATATATATATATATATATATATATATATATATATATATATATATATATATATATATTAGTATATTTTGGTAGCAGTCTTTCCTGTAGACATATATTATTAAATATGACCGAAAAAGTAAGATTAATAATTCTAACACGAATTTTCTCGATCTTTCGTACTTTTCACTGTTGGTGGTAATTCAAAAATCAATTCTCCAAAATTCATTATTATTTCTAGTCTGACGCGACACTTGAGCACGTTTCGTGAAACTTATTACATTTTCAAAGACTTTAGTTTACACATACACAACTGAATAGAACTTACACATCTCCGATTTGTTTATATCTACATTTGAGTGAGGTGGATGGGGTGAGGTGGTATTAATAGGGTATTAATTTCATCAACACAAGACAGAACACGAAACAATGGGTATTGAATGGAAGTGATTGTAGAAAGCCTATTGGTCCATATTTCTTGATGCTTCTATATTGGAGCGGAGTCTTGAGGTGGGTAGTGTACGAAAGATCGAGAAAATTCGTGTTAGAATTATTAATCTTACTTTTTCGGTCATATATAATAATATATATATATATATATATATATATATATATATATATATATATATATATATATATATTAGGTTAGGTTAGTTTAGGCTAGGAAATTGGCTACGTTTGTAGAAATAGAAATAGGTAAAAAAAAAAAAAAAATGAATAGAGTATAAATAAATTATAAATTATTTAAAAACAATAATTAAGATAAAGAGAAAAAAATAGCTGGAATTTTAGGTAACGTTTCTTATCACCGAATGCCTCTGTTCACCTAGCAGTAAATAGGTATCCAGGAGTTGGTTAGGTTAGTTTTGGCTAGGAAATCAGCTAGGTTTGGAGGGTTAGGTTAGGTTAGGTTATTTTAGGGTAGGAAATAGGCTATGTTTGTAGAAATAGTAATAGAAAGAGGGCTGTAATTGTAGGTAGCGTTTCCTATCACCGAACGCCTCTATTCACCTAGCAGTAAATAGGTATCAAGAAGTTAGTTAGTTAGGTTAGTTTAGATAAGGTTAGGTTAGGTTAAATTAGGTTAGGTTAGGTTAGTTATTGCTAGGAAATAGGCTAGGTTTGTAGAAATAGAAATAGGGCTGTAACTGTTGGTAGCGTTTCTTATCACCGAATGCCTCTGTTCATCTAGCAGTAAATAGGTATCCAAAAGTTAGTTAGTTAGGTTAGTTTAGATATGGTTAGGTTAGGTTAGATTAGGTTAGGTTAGTTTTGGCTAGGAAATGGGCTAGGTTAGTTTTGGCTAGGAAATAGGCTAGGTTTGTAGAAATAGAAAGAGGGCTGTAACTGTTGGTAGCGTTTCTTATCAGCGAATGCCCCTGTTCACCTAGCAGTAAATAGGTATCCAGGAGTTAGTAAGCAAGCTACTTGGGGCGTGGTGAGTGAGGGTTAGTTAGTCAGTCCCTAGTTGGACATTGTGGGGTGGTGGGTGTTGGAGACCACTATATAAGCGTAACATGTATAAAATGCCTGTCTGCCTGTCCCCCGACTCAATGATGTTACACGTATTGACTAAATGAAGCCTAAGAGAGCATATGCAAGGCCTAGGATGAGGTATTTGTCAGCAGCAGCAGCAACTTGTGCGAGATCAATGGCAGCGGCGGCATCCCATCCTTTTCTATTTTGGAGCAACAGTAGTAGTAGTAGTAGTAGTAGAAGTAGTAGTAGTCCATTTGTTGTTGGTTAATTTGACTAAATAGTTGCAATAAGTACTATCATTAATGGAGAATTAACTGCTATGTACCTCCGCCTGCCTGCCCGCCCGCCGCAGTTACCATTATCTTGACTCACTCACTCACATGTGATTAGTTACTACTTGTATACAATAGCAACAGCCATACTACCTACCTACCACCTTGAGAACACTGCGTCTCGTCCCATGCATCAGTCAGGTTAAGCACCGTTGAATTTGGTTAGTACATGGATGGGTGACCTGCCTGGGAACACCAACTGCTGCTGATTGTATACATATTTGGGCAGTCTCCGTGGGTCAGTGTGTGTGTGTGTGTACATGAATGTCGCACATGGAAATGTGTACATGCCATTTTAATAATAGTTTACCATCCATGAAGAAAACGTCTACCTATATGTCAGTCCATTGGCTCTCTCTGCCGGCGCGGCCTACCCCTAAAAAATTTGTCCACTCAATATGCTGTTGAATATCTATCTCCAGTGATCACTTACCCTTAATTCCTACATTATTAACCAAATGATCTCATTAACAAATCTTTACACATTTCAACCACCTACCTTCCTGCTAACATCAATCACAACAAATAATACACTCAACTCAGTCCTAAACACTTTTCTTATTCCTTCCTCAACACTTCGCTCTATATAACCTATCTTACAAAAATAAATTTAAATACCTAACTGCCAACTCATCCCCCCGCCCCCCCCCCCAACTACACTTCCCAAGGTAGCATCTCAGGACCCCTCCCCCCCCCCCACCGTGACCCCCTCCCAAACCAACACCCCCCCCCCCACAATGGAGGCCGCCGTACCCCTAACCCCCCCCCATACCACCGCCTCCACAACCCCACAACACACCCCACCCCCAACACAGAAAATGACGGCCACAACGCTATATTTAACCAGCCAAAATCTTCGTTTCTTCCCCTATGTACTATTTATTCTTGAAATAAAACGAAGAAAAAAACAAACCGGATTTTCCTTCCCTAGTAAAACATATATTTTATAGAACGAGACATAAAATAGCACATATTAGATATTGGATTGCTTGTTTACCATTCTCAAACTTATTTGGAAACACCACACTAATTATTAATTAATACATACTTTTGAACACACACACACACACACACATGTCAGTTAGCCTAAATTCTCCAATATTCATTCATAAAACTGCTTCACGGGACTGCAACCTCATCAAACAAAGCTGTCAGGTATTTCTAACTGACAACACAAATTAACAACTTCACATTTCAATCATGGCAACTGTTCATGAATAGACACTAACTAACCTTGCTATGAGATATAAATACAAGTGCCAAATTTGATTCAGAAGGCAACTCCAGCGTGGCCTAGTCGGATAGAACATGTTCTTAATCCGGACAGACCTGCGTTCGAGCCTGTCGGAATGGTTGCAAGTACAGGGCACAGATTTCTCTGTGTGTCCCCTCCTGTAGGAGCATCAGTTTCGATAGATTCTCTGGATAGCCGAAGATTGATTGACTGACCCTTTGGAATGTGGGGAAGGGTTGAAGTCCGGGGGCCCACGGACGGATACATGGATCAACTGACCTAGGTCAGGTCTTTCAATCCACCTGGATTTCAGGTGGGGAGAAGGGAGGCAATTTGGGTTGACACAAATAGCTTCCTGGACCCAAAACCCCATGGATTCACAGACACGGACACGCACACGGACACGCACACGGACACTCATGGACTCTGACACGAACCGAAAATTCGGGTCAGATAATAAGAAGGGAGGATAGGTTGGTTAGGTTTGTTGGTTAGGTTGGTTAGTTAGGTTAGGTTGCCTTGGTTGGTCGATTAGGTTGGTTGGATTGGTTGGCTGGTTAGGTTGGTTGGTTGTTTGGTTAGGTTGGTTAGGTTGGTTGGTTAGGTTGGTTGGTTAGGTTGGTTAGTTAGCTTAGTTAGGTTAGTTGGTTAGGTTGGTTGGTTTGGTTAGGTTGGTTAGAACTAGAATTAGGTTAGTTAGAATTTTAGGTTAAAACAAGCATAATTATGGTTTAGTTATCAATTTAGATAATATGTATGCTTAGGTTGGGTTGGTTAGGGTATGTTGGTAAGGTACAGGTAAGGTTGGTTATTTTGTGTGGTTGGTTTATATATATATATATATATATATATATATATATATATATATATATATATATATATATATATATATATATATATATATATATATATTAGTATATTTTGGTAGCAGTCTTTCCTGTAGACATATATTATTAAATATGACCGAAAAAGTAAGATTAATAATTCTAACACGAATTTTCTCGATCTTTCGTACTTTTCACTGTTGGTGGTAATTCAAAAATCAATTCTCCAAAATTCATTATTATTTCTAGTCTGACGCGACACTTGAGCACGTTTCGTGAAACTTATTACATTTTCAAAGACTTTAGTTTACACATACACAACTGAATAGAACTTACACATCTCCGATTTGTTTATATCTACATTTGAGTGAGGTGGATGGGGTGAGGTGGTATTAATAGGGTATTAATTTCATCAACACAAGACAGAACACGAAACAATGGGTATTGAATGGAAGTGATTGTAGAAAGCCTATTGGTCCATATTTCTTGATGCTTCTATATTGGAGCGGAGTCTTGAGGTGGGTAGTGTACGAAAGATCGAGAAAATTCGTGTTAGAATTATTAATCTTACTTTTTCGGTCATATATAATATATATATATATATATATATATATATATATATATATATATATATATATATATATATATATATATATTTAGGTTAGGTTAGTTTAGGCTAGGAAATTGGCTACGTTTGTAGAAATAGAAATAGGTAAAAAAATAAAAAAAAATGAATAGAGTATAAATAAATTATAAATTATTTAAAAACAATAATTAAGATAAAGAGAAAAAAATAGCTGGAATTTTAGGTAACGTTTCTTATCACCGAATGCCTCTGTTCACCTAGCAGTAAATAGGTATCCAGGAGTTGGTTAGGTTAGTTTTGGCTAGGAAATCAGCTAGGTTTGGAGGGTTAGGTTAGGTTAGGTTATTTTAGGGTAGGAAATAGGCTATGTTTGTAGAAATAGTAATAGAAAGAGGGCTGTAATTGTAGGTAGCGTTTCCTATCACCGAACGCCTCTATTCACCTAGCAGTAAATAGGTATCAAGAAGTTAGTTAGTTAGGTTAGTTTAGATAAGGTTAGGTTAGGTTAAATTAGGTTAGGTTAGGTTAGTTATTGCTAGGAAATAGGCTAGGTTTGTAGAAATAGAAATAGGGCTGTAACTGTTGGTAGCGTTTCTTATCACCGAATGCCTCTGTTCATCTAGCAGTAAATAGGTATCCAAAAGTTAGTTAGTTAGGTTAGTTTAGATATGGTTAGGTTAGGTTAGATTAGGTTAGGTTAGTTTTGGCTAGGAAATGGGCTAGGTTAGTTTTGGCTAGGAAATAGGCTAGGTTTGTAGAAATAGAAAGAGGGCTGTAACTGTTGGTAGCGTTTCTTATCAGCGAATGCCCCTGTTCACCTAGCAGTAAATAGGTATCCAGGAGTTAGTAAGCAAGCTACTTGGGGCGTGGTGAGTGAGGGTTAGTTAGTCAGTCCCTAGTTGGACATTGTGGGGTGGTGGGTGTTGGAGACCACTATATAAGCGTAACATGTATAAAATGCCTGTCTGCCTGTCCCCCGACTCAATGATGTTACACGTATTGACTAAATGAAGCCTAAGAGAGCATATGCAAGGCCTAGGATGAGGTATTTGTCAGCAGCAGCAGCAACTTGTGCGAGATCAATGGCAGCGGCGGCATCCCATCCTTTTCTATTTTGGAGCAACAGTAGTAGTAGTAGTAGTAGTAGAAGTAGTAGTAGTCCATTTGTTGTTGGTTAATTTGACTAAATAGTTGCAATAAGTACTATCATTAATGGAGAATTAACTGCTATGTACCTCCGCCTGCCTGCCCGCCCGCCGCAGTTACCATTATCTTGACTCACTCACTCACATGTGATTAGTTACTACTTGTATACAATAGCAACAGCCATACTACCTACCTACCACCTTGAGAACACTGCGTCTCGTCCCATGCATCAGTCAGGTTAAGCACCGTTGAATTTGGTTAGTACATGGATGGGTGACCTGCCTGGGAACACCAACTGCTGCTGATTGTATACATATTTGGGCAGTCTCCGTGGGTCAGTGTGTGTGTGTGTGTACATGAATGTCGCACATGGAAATGTGTACATGCCATTTTAATAATAGTTTACCATCCATGAAGAAAACGTCTACCTATATGTCAGTCCATTGGCTCTCTCTGCCGGCCGGCTGGCCTACCTACCTGCTAAAATTTGTCCACTCAATATGCTGTTGAATATCTATCTCCAGTGATCACTTACCCTTAATTCCTACATTATTAACCAAATGATCTCATTAACAAATCTTTACACATTTCAACCACCTACCTTCCTGCTAACATCAATCACAACAAATAATACACTCAACTCAGTCCTAAACACTTTTCTTATTCCTTCCTCAACACTTCGCTCTATATAACCTATCTTACAAAAATAAATTTAAATACCTAACTGCCAACTCATCCCCCCGCCCCCCCCCCAACTACACTTCCCAAGGTAGCATCTCAGGACCCCTCCCCCCCCCCCACCGTGACCCCCTCCCAAACCAACACCCCCCCCCCCCACAATGGAGGCCGCCGTACCCCTAACCCCCCCCATACCACCGCCTCCACAACCCCACAACACACCCCACCCCCAACACAGAAAATGACGGCCACAACGCTATATTTAACCAGCCAAAATCTTCGTTTCTTCCCCTATGTACTATTTATTCTTGAAATAAAACGAAGAAAAAAACAAACCGGATTTTCCTTCCCTAGTAAAACATATATTTTATAGAACGAGACATAAAATAGCACATATTAGATATTGGATTGCTTGTTTACCATTCTCAAACTTATTTGGAAACACCACACTAATTATTAATTAATACATACTTTTGAACACACACACACACACACATGTCAGTTAGCCTAAATTCTCCAATATTCATTCATAAAACTGCTTCACGGGACTGCAACCTCATCAAACAAAGCTGTCAGGTATTTCTAACTGACAACACAAATTAACAACTTCACATTTCAATCATGGCAACTGTTCATGAATAGACACTAACTAACCTTGCTATGAGATATAAATACAAGTGCCAAATTTGATTCAGAAGGCAACTCCAGCGTGGCCTAGTCGGATAGAACATGTTCTTAATCCGGACAGACCTGCGTTCGAGCCTGTCGGAATGGTTGCAAGTACAGGGCACAGATTTCTCTGTGTGTCCCCTCCTGTAGGAGCATCAGTTTCGATAGATTCTCTGGATAGCCGAAGATTGATTGACTGACCCTTTGGAATGTGGGGAAGGGTTGAAGTCCGGGGGCCCACGGACGGATACATGGATCAACTGACCTAGGTCAGGTCTTTCAATCCACCTGGATTTCAGGTGGGGAGAAGGGAGGCAATTTGGGTTGACACAAATAGCTTCCTGGACCCAAAACCCCATGGATTCACAGACACGGACACGCACACGGACACGCACACGGACACTCATGGACTCTGACACGAACCGAAAATTCGGGTCAGATAATAAGAAGGGAGGATAGGTTGGTTAGGTTTGTTGGTTAGGTTGGTTAGTTAGGTTAGGTTGCCTTGGTTGGTCGATTAGGTTGGTTGGATTGGTTGGCTGGTTAGGTTGGTTGGTTGTTTGGTTAGGTTGGTTAGGTTGGTTGGTTAGGTTGGTTGGTTAGGTTGGTTAGTTAGCTTAGTTAGGTTAGTTGGTTAGGTTGGTTGGTTTGGTTAGGTTGGTTAGAACTAGAATTAGGTTAGTTAGAATTTTAGGTTAAAACAAGCATAATTATGGTTTAGTTATCAATTTAGATAATATGTATGCTTAGGTTGGGTTGGTTAGGGTATGTTGGTAAGGTACAGGTAAGGTTGGTTATTTTGTGGTTGGTTTATATATATATATATATATATATATATATATATATATATATATATATATATATATATATATATATATATATATATATATATATATTAGTATATTTTGGTAGCAGTCTTTCCTGTAGACATATATTATTAAATATGACCGAAAAAGTAAGATTAATAATTCTAACACGAATTTTCTCGATCTTTCGTACTTTTCACTGTTGGTGGTAATTCAAAAATCAATTCTCCAAAATTCATTATTATTTCTAGTCTGACGTCACTGACCGTCACTTGAACGTTTCGTGAAACTTATTACATTTTCAAAGACTTTAGTTTACACATACACAACTGAATAGAACTTACACATCTCCGATTTGTTTATATCTACATTTGAGTGAGGTGGATGGGGTGAGGTGGTATTAATAGGGTATTAATTTCATCAACACAAGACAGAACACGAAACAATGGGTATTGAATGGAAGTGATTGTAGAAAGCCTATTGGTCCATATTTCTTGATGCTTCTATATTGGAGCGGAGTCTTGAGGTGGGTAGTGTACGAAAGATCGAGAAAATTCGTGTTAGAATTATTAATCTTACTTTTTCGGTCATATATAATAATATATATATATATATATATATATATATATATATATATATATATATATATATATATATATATATATATTGGTTAGGTTAGTTTAGGCTAGGAAATTGGCTACGTTTGTAGAAATAGAAATAGGTAAAAAAATAAAAAAAAATGAATAGAGTATAAATAAATTATAAATTATTTAAAAACAATAATTAAGATAAAGAGAAAAAAATAGCTGGAATTTTAGGTAACGTTTCTTATCACCGAATGCCTCTGTTCACCTAGCAGTAAATAGGTATCCAGGAGTTGGTTAGGTTAGTTTTGGCTAGGAAATCAGCTAGGTTTGGAGGGTTAGGTTAGGTTAGGTTATTTTAGGGTAGGAAATAGGCTATGTTTGTAGAAATAGTAATAGAAAGAGGGCTGTAATTGTAGGTAGCGTTTCCTATCACCGAACGCCTCTATTCACCTAGCAGTAAATAGGTATCAAGAAGTTAGTTAGTTAGGTTAGTTTAGATAAGGTTAGGTTAGGTTAAATTAGGTTAGGTTAGGTTAGTTATTGCTAGGAAATAGGCTAGGTTTGTAGAAATAGAAATAGGGCTGTAACTGTTGGTAGCGTTTCTTATCACCGAATGCCTCTGTTCATCTAGCAGTAAATAGGTATCCAAAAGTTAGTTAGTTAGGTTAGTTTAGATATGGTTAGGTTAGGTTAGATTAGGTTAGGTTAGTTTTGGCTAGGAAATGGGCTAGGTTAGTTTTGGCTAGGAAATAGGCTAGGTTTGTAGAAATAGAAAGAGGGCTGTAACTGTTGGTAGCGTTTCTTATCAGCGAATGCCCCTGTTCACCTAGCAGTAAATAGGTATCCAGGAGTTAGTAAGCAAGCTACTTGGGGCGTGGTGAGTGAGGGTTAGTTAGTCAGTCCCTAGTTGGACATTGTGGGGTGGTGGGTGTTGGAGACCACTATATAAGCGTAACATGTATAAAATGCCTGTCTGCCTGTCCCCCGACTCAATGATGTTACACGTATTGACTAAATGAAGCCTAAGAGAGCATATGCAAGGCCTAGGATGAGGTATTTGTCAGCAGCAGCAGCAACTTGTGCGAGATCAATGGCAGCGGCGGCATCCCATCCTTTTCTATTTTGGAGCAACAGTAGTAGTAGTAGTAGTAGTAGAAGTAGTAGTAGTCCATTTGTTGTTGGTTAATTTGACTAAATAGTTGCAATAAGTACTATCATTAATGGAGAATTAACTGCTATGTACCTCCGCCTGCCTGCCCGCCCGCCGCAGTTACCATTATCTTGACTCACTCACTCACATGTGATTAGTTACTACTTGTATACAATAGCAACAGCCATACTACCTACCTACCACCTTGAGAACACTGCGTCTCGTCCCATGCATCAGTCAGGTTAAGCACCGTTGAATTTGGTTAGTACATGGATGGGTGACCTGCCTGGGAACACCAACTGCTGCTGATTGTATACATATTTGGGCAGTCTCCGTGGGTCAGTGTGTGTGTGTGTGTACATGAATGTCGCACATGGAAATGTGTACATGCCATTTTAATAATAGTTTACCATCCATGAAGAAAACGTCTACCTATATGTCAGT
>NW_027190955.1:0-21439 GCF_040958095.1 Procambarus clarkii
CACAACACAAGGACACACACACCACAGCAACAGAAGGACACACACACCACAGCAACACAAGGACACACACACACCACAGGAACAAAAGAACACACACGCCACAGAAACACAAGGACACATACGCCACAGGAACACAAGGACACACACACCACAGCAACACAAGGACACACACACACCACAGGAACAAAAGAACACACACGCCACAGAAACACAAGGACACATACGCCACAGGAACACAAGGACACACACGCCACAGAAACACAAGGACATACACACCACAGCAACACAAAGACACACACGCCACAGCAACACAAGGACACACACGCCACAGCAACACAAGGACACACACGCCACAGCAACACAAGGACACACACACCACAGCAACACAAAGACACACACACCACAGCAACACAAAGACACACACGCTACAGCAACACAAGGACACAAACGCCACAGCAACACAAGGACACACACACGCCACAGAAACACAAGGACATACACACCACAGCAACACAAGGACACACACACACCACAGCAACACAAGGACACACACGCCACAGCAACACAAGGACACACACACGCCACAGAAACACAAGGACATACACACCACAGCAACACAAAGACACACACGCCACAGCAACACAAGGACACACACGCCACAGCAACACAAGGACACACACGCCAGAGCAACACAAGGACACACACACCACAGCAACACAAAGACACACACACCACAGCAACACAAAGACACACACGCCACAGCAACACAAGGACACAAACGCCACAGCAACACAAGGACACACACACGCCACAGAAACACAAGGACATACACACCACAGCAACAGAAAGACACACACGCCACAGCAACACAAGGACACACACGCCACAGCAACACAAGGACACACACGCCACAGCAACACAAGGACACACACACCACAGCAACACAAGGACACACA
The DNA here is from genome assembly GCF_040958095.1 of Procambarus clarkii. Lineage (NCBI taxonomy): Eukaryota > Metazoa > Arthropoda > Malacostraca > Decapoda > Cambaridae > Procambarus > Procambarus clarkii. The sequence continues at coordinate 957 of NW_027190955.1, forward strand.
CACCACAGCAACACAAGGACACACACACACACCACAGCAACAAAAGAACACACACGCCACAGCAACACAAGGACACATACGCCACAGCAACACAAGGACACACACGCCACAGAAACACAAGGACATACACACCACAGCAACACAAAGACACACACGCCACGGCAACACAAGGACACACACGCCACAGCAACACAAGGACACACACGCCACAGCAACACAAGGACACAAACGCCACAGCAACACAAGGACACACACACGCCACAGAAACACAAGGACATACACACCACAGCAACACAAAGACACACACGCCACAGCAACACAAGGACACACACGCCACAGCAACACAAGGACAAACACGCCACAGCAACACAAGGACACACACGCCACAGCAACGCAAAGACACACACGCCACGGCAACATAAGGACACACACACACCACAGCAACACAAGGACACACACACCACAGCAACACAATGACCCACACACGCCACAGCAACACAATGACACACACGCCACAGCAACACAATGACACACACACACACACACCACAGCAACACAAGGACACACACGCCACAGCAACACAAGGACACACACACACCACAGCAACACAAGAAAACACACACGCCACAGCAACACAAGGACACACACGCCACAGCAACACAAGGACACACACGCCACAGCAATACAAGGACACACACGCCACAGCAACAAAAGAACACACACGCCACAGCAACACAAGGACACAAACGCCACAGCAACACAAGGACACACACACGCCACAGAAACACAAGGACATACACACCACAGCAACACAAAGACACACACGCCACAGGAACACAAGGACACACACGCCACAGAAACACAAGGACATACACACCACAGCAACACAAAGACACACACGCCACGGCAACACAAGGACACACACGCCACAGCAACACAAGGACACACACGCCACAGCAACACAAGGACACAAACGCCACAGCAACACAAGGACACACACACGCCACAGAAACACAAGGACATACACACCACAGCAACACAAAGACACACACGCCACAGCAACACAAGGACACACACGTTACAGCAACACAAGGACACACATACACCACAGGAACACAAGAACACACACACGAAACAGCAACACAAGGACACACACACGCCACAACAACACAATGACACACACGCCACAGCGACACAACGACACACACACGCCACAGCAACACAATGACAAACACACACCACAGCAACACAAGGACACACACACACCACAGCAACACAATGACACACACGCCACAGCAACACAAGGACACGCACACGCCACAGCAACACAATGACAAACACACACCACAGCAACACAAGGACACACACACACCACAGCAACACAATGACACACACGCCACAGCAACACAAGGACACACACGCCACGGCAACACAAGGACACACACACCACAGCAACACAATGACACACACGCCACAGCAACACAATGACACACACACACACCACAGCAACACAAGGACACACACGCCACAGCAACACAAGGACACACACACCACAGCAACACAAGGACACACACGCCACAGCAACACAAGGACACACACGCCACAGAAACACAAGGACATACACGCCACAGCAACATAAGGACACACACGCCACAGCAACACAAGGACACATACGCCACAGCAACACAAGGACACACACGCCACAGCAACAAAAGAACACACACGCCACAGCAACACAAGGACACACACGCCACAGCAACACAAGGACACACACGCCAAAGCAACACAATGACACACACACACACCACAGCAACACAAGGACACAAACGCAACAGCAACACAAGGACACACACGCCACAACAACACAAGGACACACACACCACAGCAACAGAAGGACACACACACCACAGCAACACAAGGACACACACACACCACAGGAACAAAAGAACACACACGCCACAGAAACACAAGGACACATACGCCACAGGAACACAAGGACACACACACCACAGCAACACAAGGACACACACACACCACAGGAACAAAAGAACACACACGCCACAGAAACACAAGGACACATACGCCACAGGAACACAAGGACACACACGCCACAGAAACACAAGGACATACACACCACAGCAACACAAAGACACACACGCCACAGCAACACAAGGACACACACGCCACAGCAACACAAGGACACACACGCCACAGCAACACAAGGACACACACACCACAGCAACACAAAGACACACACACCACAGCAACACAAAGACACACACGCTACAGCAACACAAGGACACAAACGCCACAGCAACACAAGGACACACACACGCCACAGAAACACAAGGACATACACACCACAGCAACACAAGGACACACACACACCACAGCAACACAAGGACACACACGCCACAGCAACACAAGGACACACACACGCCACAGAAACACAAGGACATACACACCACAGCAACACAAAGACACACACGCCACAGCAACACAAGGACACACACGCCACAGCAACACAAGGACACACACGCCAGAGCAACACAAGGACACACACACCACAGCAACACAAAGACACACACACCACAGCAACACAAAGACACACACGCCACAGCAACACAAGGACACAAACGCCACAGCAACACAAGGACACACACACGCCACAGAAACACAAGGACATACACACCACAGCAACAGAAAGACACACACGCCACAGCAACACAAGGACACACACGCCACAGCAACACAAGGACACACACGCCACAGCAACACAAGGACACACACACCACAGCAACACAAGGACACACACACCACAGCAACACAAGGACACACACACACACCACAGCAACAAAAGAACACACACGCCACAGCAACACAAGGACACATACGCCACAGCAACACAAGGACACACACGCCACAGAAACACAAGGACATACACACCACAGCAACACAAAGACACACACGCCACGGCAACACAAGGACACACACGCCACAGCAACACAAGGACACACACGCCACAGCAACACAAGGACACAAACGCCACAGCAACACAAGGACACACACACGCCACAGAAACACAAGGACATACACACCACAGCAACACAAAGACACACACGCCACAGCAACACAAGGACACACACGCCACAGCAACACAAGGACAAACACGCCACAGCAACACAAGGACACACACGCCACAGCAACGCAAAGACACACACGCCACGGCAACATAAGGACACACACACACCACAGCAACACAAGGACACACACACCACAGCAACACAATGACCCACACACGCCACAGCAACACAATGACACACACGCCACAGCAACACAATGACACACACACACACACACCACAGCAACACAAGGACACACACGCCACAGCAACACAAGGACACACACACACCACAGCAACACAAGAAAACACACACGCCACAGCAACACAAGGACACACACGCCACAGCAACACAAGGACACACACGCCACAGCAATACAAGGACACACACGCCACAGCAACAAAAGAACACACACGCCACAGCAACACAAGGACACAAACGCCACAGCAACACAAGGACACACACACGCCACAGAAACACAAGGACATACACACCACAGCGACACAAAGACACACACGCCACAGGAACACAAGGACACACACGCCACAGAAACACAAGGACATACACACCACAGCAACACAAAGACACACACGCCACGGCAACACAAGGACACACACGCCACAGCAACACAAGGACACACACGCCACAGCAACACAAGGACACAAACGCCACAGCAACACAAGGACACACACACGCCACAGAAACACAAGGACATACACACCACAGCAACACAAAGACACACACGCCACAGCAACACAAGGACACACACGTTACAGCAACACAAGGACACACATACACCACAGGAACACAAGAACACACACACGAAACAGCAACACAAGGACACACACACGCCACAACAACACAATGACACACACGCCACAGCGACACAACGACACACACACGCCACAGCAACACAATGACAAACACACACCACAGCAACACAAGGACACACACACACCACAGCAACACAATGACACACACGCCACAGCAACACAAGGACACGCACACGCCACAGCAACACAATGACAAACACACACCACAGCAACACAAGGACACACACACACCACAGCAACACAATGACACACACGCCACAGCAACACAAGGACACACACGCCACGGCAACACAAGGACACACACACCACAGCAACACAATGACACACACGCCACAGCAACACAATGACACACACACACACCACAGCAACACAAGGACACACACACCACAGCAACACAATGACACACACGCCACAGCAACACAAGGACACACACGCCACAGCAACACAAGGACACACACGCCACTGCAACACAATGACACACACGCCACAGCAACACAAGGACACACACGCCACAGCAACACAAGGACACACACGCCACAGCAACACAAGGACACACACAATTCACAGCAACACAATGACACACACACACCACAGCAACACAATGACACACACACACCACAGCAACACAATGACACACACACACCACAGCAACACAATGACACACACACACCACAGCAACACAAAGACACACACACAACAGCAACACAATGACACACACACACCACAGCAACACAAAGACACACACTCCACAGCAACAGAAGGACACACACGCCACAGCAACACAAGGACACACACACACCACAGCAACACAAGGACACACACACCACAGCAACACAATGACACACACACACCACAGCAACACAAGGACACGCACGCCACAGCATCACAATGACACACACACACCACAGCAACACAAGGACACACACGCCACAGCAACACAATGACACACACACACACCACAGCAACACAAGGACACACACCACAGCAACACAAGGACACACACACACCACAACAACACAAGGACACACACACACCACAGCAACACAAGGACACACACACCACAGCAACACAATGACACACACACACCACAGCAACACAAGGACACACACGTACACCACAGCAACACAAGGACACACACACCACAGCAACACAAGGACACACACGTACACCACAGCAACACAAGGACACACACGTACACCACAGCAACACAAGGACACACACACACCACAGCAACACAAGGACACACACACGCCACAGCAACACATGGACACACACGCCACAGCAACACAAGGACACACACGCCACAGCAACACAAGGACACACACGCCACAGCAACACAAGGACACACACGCCACGGCAAAACAAGGACACACACGCCACAGCAACACAAGGACACACACGCCACAGCAAAACAAGGACACAAAAGCCACATCAACTCAAGGACACATACGCCACAGCAACACAAGGACACACACGCTACAGCAACACCAGGACACACACGCCACAGCAACACAAGGACACACACGCCACAGCAACACAAGGACACACACGCTACAGCAACACCAGGACACACACACCACAGCAACATAAGGACACACACGCCAAAGCAACACAAGGACACACACGCCACAGCAACACAAGGACACACACGCTACAGCAACACAAGGACACACACGCTACAGCAACACCAAAACACACACGCCACAGCAACACCAGGACACACACGCCACAGGAACACAAGGACACATACACCACAGCAACACAAGGACACACACGCCACAGCAACACAAGGACACACACGCCACAGCAACACAAGGACACACACGCCACAGCAACACAAGGACACACACGCCACAGCAACACAAGGACACACACACCACAGCAACACAAGGACACACACTCCACAGCAACACAAGGACACTCGCCACAGCAATACCAGGACACACACTCCACAGCAACACAAGGACACTCGCCACAGCAATACCAGGACACACACGCCACAGCAACACAAGGACACACACACCACAGTAACACAAGGACACACACGCCACAGCAACACAAGGACACACACGCCACAGCAACACAAGGACACACACGCTACAGCAACACAAGGACACACACGCCACAGCAACACAAGGACACACACGTCACAGCAACACAAGGACACACACGCCACAGCAACACAAGGACACACACGCCACAGCAACGGAAGGACACACACGCCACAGCAACACAAGGACACACACGCCACAGCAACACAAGGACACACACGCCACAGCAACACCAGGACACACACGCCACAGCAACACCAGGACACACACGCCACAGCAACACAAGGACACACACGCCACAGAAACACAAGGACACACACGCCACAGCAACACCATGACACACACGCTACAGCAACACAAGGACACACACGTCACAGCAACACAAGGACACACACGCCACAGCAACACAAGGACACACACGCCACAGCAACAAAAGAACACACACGCCACAGCAACACAAGGACACACACGCCACAGCAACACAATGACACACACACATGCCACAGCAACACAAGGACACACACGCCACAGCAACACAAGGACACACACACCACAGCAACACAAAGACACACACACCACAGCAACACAAAGACACACACGCCACAGCAACACAAGGACACAAACGCCACAGCAACACAAGGACACACACACGCCACAGAAACACAAGGACATGCACACCACAGCAACACAAAGACACACACGCCACAGCAACACAAGGACACACACACCACAGCAACACAAGGACACACACACCACAGCAACACAAGGACACACCCACACACCACAGCAACAAAAGAACACACACACCACAGCAACAAAAGGACACACACACCACAGCAACACAAGGACACATACGCCACAGCAACACAAGGACACACACGCCACAGAAACACAAGGACATACACACCACAGCAACACAAAGACACACACGCCACGGCAACACAAGGACACACACGCTACAGCAACACAAGGACACACACGCCACAGCAACACTAGGACACACACGCCACAGCAACACAAGGACACAAACGCCACAGCAACACAAGGACACACACCTCACAGCAACACAATGACACACACACTCACCACAGCAACACAAGGACACACACGCCATAGCAACACAAGGACACACACGCCACAGCAACACAAGGACACACACACCACAGCAACACAAGGACACACACACCACAGCAACACAAGGGCACACACACACCACAGGAACAAAAGAACACACACGCCACAGCAACACAAGGACACATACGCCACAGGAACACAAGGACACACGCCACAGAAACACAAGGACATACACACCACAGCAACACAAAGACACACACGCCAGAGCAACACAAGGACACACACGCCACAGCAACACAAGGACACACACGCCACAGCAACACAAGGACACACACGCCACAGCAACACAAGGACACACACACGCCACAGAAACACAAGGACATACACACCACAGCAACACAAAGACACACACGCCACAGCAACACAAGGACACACACGCCACAGCAACACAAGGACACACACGCCAGAGCAACACAAGGACACACACACCACAGCAACACAAAGACACACACACCACAGCAACACAAAGACACACACGCCACAGAAACACAAGGACATACACACCACAGCAACACAAAGACACACACGCCACAGCAACACAAGGACACACACACCACAGCAACAAAAGGACACACACGCCACAGCAACACAAGGACATACACGCCACAGCAACACAAGGACACACACGCCACAGCAACACAAGTACACACACGCCACAGCAACACAAGGACACACACGCCACAGCAATAAAAGAACACACACGCCACAGCAACACAAGGACACACACGCCACAGCAACACAAGGACACACACGCCACAGCAACACAATGACACACACACACACCACAGCAACACAAGGACACACACGCCACAGCAACACAAGGACACACACGCCACAGCAACACAAGGACACACACACCACAGCAACACAAGGACACACACACACACACCACAGGAACAAAAGAACACACACGCCACAGCAACACAAGGACACATACGCCACAGGAACACAAGGACACACACGCCACAGAAACACAAGGACATACACACCACAGCAACACAAAGACACACACGCCAGAGCAACACAAGGACACACACGCCACAGCAACACAAGGACACACACACGCCACAGCAACACAAGGACACACACGCCACAGCAACACAAGGACACACACACGCCACAGAAACACAAGGACATACACACCACAGCAACACAAAGACACACACGCCACAGCAACACAAGGACACACACGCCACAGAAACACAAGGACATACACACCACAGCAACACAAAGACACACACGCCACGGCAACACAAGGACACACACGCCACAGCAACACAAGGACACACACGCCACAGCAACACAAGGACACAAACGCCACAGCAACACAAGGACACACACACGCCACAGAAACACAAGGACATACACACCACAGCAACACAAAGACACACACGCCACAGCAACACAAGGACACACACACCACAGCAACACAAGGACACACACGCCACAGCAACACAAGGACACACACGCCACAGAAACACAAGGACATACACGCCACAGCAACATAAGGACACGCACGCCACAGCAACACAAGGACACATACGCCACAGCAACACAAGGACACACACGCCACAGCAACAAAAGAACACACACGCCACAGCAACACAAGGACACACACGCCACAGCAACACAAGGACACACACGCCACAGCAACACAATGACACACACACACACCACAGCAACACAAGGACACAAACGCCACAGCAACACAAGGACACACACGCCACAGCAACACAAGGACACACACACCACAGCAACAGAAGGACACACACACCACAGCAACACAAGGACACACACACACCACAGGAACAAAAGAACACACACGCCACAGCAACACAAGGACACATACGCCACAGGAACACAAGGACACACACGCCACAGAAACACAAGGACATACACACCACAGCAACACAAAGACACAAACGCCAGAGCAACACAAGGACACACACGCCACAGCAACACAAGGACACACAAGCCACAGCAACACAAGGACACACACGCCACAGCAACACAAGGACACACACACGCCACAGAAACACAAGGACATACACACCACAGCAACACAAAGACACACACGCCACAGCAACACAAGGACACACACGCCACAGCAACACAAGGACACACACGCCACAGCAACACAAGGACATACACACCACAGCAACACAAAGACACACACACCACAGCAACACAAAGACACACACGCCACAGCAACACAAGGACACAAACGCCACAGCAACACAAGGACACACACACGCCACAGAAACACAAGGACATACACACCACAGCAACACAAAGACACACACGCCACAGCAACACAAGGACACACACGCCACAGCAACACAAGGACACACACTCCACAGCAACACAAGGACATACACACCACAGCAACACAAGGACACACACACCACAGCAACACAAGGACACACACACACACCACAGCAACAAAAGAACACACACGCCACAGCAACACAAGGACACATACGCCACAGCAACACAAAGACACACACGCCACAGCAACACAAGGACACACACGCCACAGCAACACAAGGACAAACACGCCACAGCAACACAAGGACACACACGCCACAGCAACGCAAAGACACACACGCCACGGCAACATAAGGACACACACACACCACAGCAACACAAGGACACACACACCACAGCAACACAATGACACACACACACCACAGCAACACAATGACACACACGCCACAGCAACACAATGACACACACACACACACCACAGCAACACAAGGACACACACGCCACAGCAACACAAGGACACACACACACCACAGCAACACAAGAAAACACACACGCCACAGCAACACAAGGACACACACGCCACAGCAACACAAGGACACACACGCCACAGCAATACAAGGACACACACGCCACAGCAACAAAAGAACACACACGCCACAGCAACACAAGGACACAAACGCCACAGTAACACAAGGACACACACACGCCACAGAAACACAAGGACATACACACCACAGCAACACAAAGACACACACGCCACAGGAACACAAGGACACACACGCCACAGAAACACAAGGACATACACACCACAGCAACACAAAGACACACACGCCACGGCAACACAAGGACACACACGCCACAGCAACACAAGGACACACACGCCACAGCAACACAAGGACACAAACGCCACAGCAACACAAGGACACACACACGCCACAGAAACACAAGGACATACACACCACAGCAACTCAAAGACACACACGCCACAGCAACACAAGGACACACACGCCACAGCAACACAAGGACACACACGCCACAGCAACACAATGACACACACACACCACAGCAACACAAGGACACACACGTTACAGCAACACAAGGACACACACACACCACAGGAACACAAGAACACACACACGAAACAGCAACACATGGACACACACACGCCACAGCAACACAATGACACACACGCTACAGCGACACAACGACACACACACGCCACAGCAACACAATGACAAACACACACCACAGCAACACAAGGACACACACACACCACAGCAACACAATGACACACACGCCACAGCAACACAAGGACACACACACGCCACAGCAACACAATGACAAACACACACCACAGCAACACAAGGACACACACACACCACAGCAACACAATGACACACACGCCACAGCAACACAAGGACACATACGCCACGGCAACACAAGGACACACACACCACAGCAACACAAGGACACACACACCACAGCAACACAATGACACACACACCACAGCAACACAATGACACACATGCCACAGCAACACAATGACACACACACACACACCACAGCAACACAAGGACACACACACCACAGCAACACAATGACACACACGCCACAGCAACACAAGGACACACAAGCCACAGCAACACAAGGAAACACACGCCACAGCAACACAATGACACACACGCCACAGCAACACAAGGACACACACGCCACAGCAACACAAGGACACACACGCCACAGCAGCACAAGGACACACACAATTCACAGCAACACAATGACACACGCACACCACAGCAACACAATGACACACACACACCACAGCAACACAATGACACACACACACCAGAGCAACACAATGACACACACACACCACAGCAACACAAAGACACACACACCACAGCAACACAATGACACACACACACCACAGCAACACAAAGACACACACTCCACAGCAACAGAAGGACACACACGCCACAGTAACACAAGGACACACACACACACCACAGCAACACAAGGACACACACACCACAGCAACACAATGACACACACACACCACAGCAACACAAGGACACACACGCCACAGCATCACAATGACACACACACACCACAGCAACACAAGGACACACACGCCACAGCAACACAATGACACACACACACACCACAGCAACACAAGGACACACACCACAGCAACACAAGGACACACACACACCACAACAACACAAGGACACACACACACCACAGCAACACAAGGACACACACACCACAGCAACACAATGACACACACACACCACAGCAACACAAGGACACACACGTACACCACAGCAACACAAGGACACACACACCACAGCAACACAAGGACACACACGTACACCACAGCAACACAAGGACACACACGTACACCACAGCAACACAAGGACACACACACACCACAGCAACACAAGGACACACACACGCCACAGCAACACATGGACACACACGCCACAGCAACACAAGGACACACACGCCACAGCAACACAAGGACACACACGCCACAGCAACACAAGGACACACACGCCACGGCAACACAAGGACACACACGCCACAGCAACACAAGGACACACACGCCACAGCAAAACAAGGACACAAAAGCCACAGCAACACAAGGACACATACGCCACAGCAACACAAGGACACACACGCTACAGCAACACCAGGACACACACGCCACAGCAACACAAGGACACACACGCCACAGCAACACAAGGACACACACGCTACAGCAACACCAGGACACACACACCACAGCAACATAAGGACACACACGCCAAAGCAACACAAGGACACACACGCCACAGCAACACAAGGACACACACGCTACAGCAACACAAGGACACACACGCTACAGCAACACCAGGACACACACGCCACAGCAACACCAGGACACACACGCCACAGGAACACAAGGACACATACACCACAGCAACACAAGGACACACACGCCACAGCAACACAAGGACACACACGCCACAGCAACACAAGGACACACACGCCACAGCAACACAAGGACACACACGCCACAGCAACACAAGGACACACACACCACAGCAACACAAGGACACACACTCCACAGCAACACAAGGACACTCGCCACAGCAATACCAGGACACACACTCCACAGCAACACAAGGACACTCGCCACAGCAATACCAGGACACACACGCCACAGCAACACAAGGACACACACACCACAGTAACACAAGGACACACACGCCACAGCAACACAAGGACACACACGCCACAGCAACACAAGGACACACACGCCACAGCAACACAAGGACACACACGCCACAGCAACACAAGGACACACACACCACAGCAACACAAGGACACACACGCCACAGCAACACAAGGACACACACGCCACAGCAACACAAGGACACACACGCCACAGCAACACAAGGACACACACGTCACAGCAACACAAGGACACACACGCCTCAGGAACACAAGGACACACACGCCACAGCAACAGAAGGACACACACGCCACAGCAACACAAGGACACACACGCCACAGCAACACAAGGACACACACGCCACAGCAACACCAGGACACACATGCCACAGCAACACCAGGACACACACGCCACAGCAACACAAGGACACACACGCCACAGAAACACAAGGACACACACGCCACAGCAACACCATGACACACACGCCACAGCAACACAAGGACACACACGTCACAGCAACACAAGGACACACACGCCACAGCAACACAAGGACACACACGCCACAGCAACACAATGACACACACAGATGCCACAGCAACACAAGGACACACACGCCACAGCAACACAAGGACACACACGCCACAGCAACACAAGAACACACACACACCACAGCAACAAAAGAACACACACGCCACCGCAACACAAGGACACATACGCCACAGCAACACAAGGACACACACGCCACAGAAACACAATGACATACACACCACAGCAACACAAAGATACACACGTCAGAGCAACACAAGGACACACACGCCACAGCAACACAAGGACACATACGCCACAGCAACACAAGGACACACACGCCACAGAAACACAATGACATACACACCACAGCAACACAAAGACACACACGTCAGAGCAACACAAGGACACACACGCCACAGCAACACAAGGACACACACGCCACAGCAACACAAGGATACACACGCCACAGCAACACAAGGACACACACACGCCACAGAAACATAAGGACATACACACCACAGCAACACAAAGACACACACGCCACAGCAACACAAGGACACACACGCCACAGCAACACAAGGACACACACGCCACAGCAACACAAGGACACACACGCCACAGCAACACAAGGACACAAAGGCCACAGCAACACAAGGACACACACACGCCACAGAAACACAAGGACATACACACCACAGCAACACAAAGACACACACGCCACAGCAACACAAGGACACACACGCCACAGCAACACAAGGACACACACGCCACAGCAACACAAGGACACACACGCCACAGCAACACAAAGACACACACGCCACGGCAACATAAGGACACACACACACCACAGCAACACAAGGACACACACACCACAGCAACACAATAACACACACACGCCACAGCAACACAATGACACACACGCCACAGCAACACAAAGACACACACGCCACAGCAACACAAGGACACACACGCCACAGCAACACAAGGACACAAACGCCACAGCAACACAAGGACACACACGCCACAGCAACACAAGGACACACACACGCCACAGAAACACAAGGACATACACACCACAGCAACACAAAGACACACACGCCACAGCAACACAAGGACATACACGCCACAGCAACACAAGGACACACACGCCACAGCAACACAAGGACACACACACCACAGCAACACAAAGACACACACACCACAGCAACACAAAGACACACACGCCACAGCAACACAAGGACACAAACGCCACAGCAACACAAGGACACACACACGCCACAGAAACACAAGGACATACACACCACAGCAACACAAAGACACACACGCCACAGCAACACAAGTACACACACGCCACAGCAACACAAGGACACACACGCCACAGCAACACAAGGACACACACACCACAGCAACACAAGGACACACACACCACAGCAACACAAGGACACACACACACCACAGCAACAAAAGAACACACACGCCACAGCAACACAAGGACACATACGCCACAGCAACACAAGGACACACACGCCACAGAAACACAAGGACACACACACACCACAGCAACAAAAGAACACACACGCCACAGCAACACAAGGACACATACGCCACAGCAACACAAGGACACACACGCCACAGAAACACAAGGACACACACGCCACAGCAACACAAGGACACACACGCCACAGCAACACAAGGACACAAACCCCACAGCAACACAAGGACACACACACGCCACAGAAACACAAGGACATACACACCACAGCAACACAAAGACACACACGCCACAGCAACACAAGGACACACACGCCACAGCAACACAAGGACACACACGCCACAGCAACACAAGGACACACACGCCACAGCAACACAAAGACACACACGCCACGGCAACATAAGGACACACACGCCACAGCAACACAATGACACACACACACACCACAGCAACTCAAGGACACACACGCCACAGCAACACAAGGACACACACACACACCACAGGAACACAAGAACACACACACGAAACAGCAACACAAGGACACACACACGCCACAGCAACACAATGACACACACGCCACAGCAACACAAGGACACACACACGCCACAGCAACACAATGACAAACACACACCACAGCAACACAAGGACACACACACACCACAGCAACACAGTGACACACACGCCACAGCAACACAAGGACACACACACGCCACAGCAACACAATGACAAACACACACCACAGCTACACAAGGACACACACACACCACAGCAACACAATGACACACACGCCACAGCAACACAATTACACACACGCCACAGCAACACAAGGACACACACGCCACAGCAACACAATGACACACACGCCACAGCAACACAAGGACACACACACGCCACAGCAACACAATGACACACACACACACCACAGCAACACAAGGACACACACACCACAGCAACACAATGACACACACACGCCACAGCAACACAATGACACACACGCCACAGCAACACAATGACACACACGCCACAGCAACACAAGGACACATACGCCACAGCAACACAAGGACACACACGCTACAGCAACACCAGGACACACACGCCACAGCAACACAAGGACACACACGCCACAGCAACACAAGGACACACACGCTACAGCAACACCAGGACACACACACCACAGCAACACAAGGACACACACGCCAAAGCAACACAAGGACACACACGCCACAGCAACACAAGGACACACACGCTACAGCAACACAAGGACACACACGTCAAAGCAACACAAGGACACACACGCCACAGCAACACAAGGACACACACGCCACAGCAACAAAAGAACACACACGCCACAGCAACACAAGGACACACACGCCACAGCAACACAATGACACACACACATGCCACAGCAACACAAGGACACACACGCTACAGCAACACCAGGACACACACACCACAGCAACACAAGGACACACACGCCACAGAAACACAAGGACACACACGCCACAGCAACACCATGACACACACGCTACAGCAACACAAGGACACACACGTCACAGCAACACAAGGACACACACGCCACAGCAACACAAGGACACACACGCCACAGCAACAAAAGAACACACACGCCACAGCAGCAAAAGGACACACACGCCACAGCAACACAATGACACACACACATGCCACAGCAACACAAGGACACACACGCCACAGCAACACAAGGACACACACGCCACAGCAACACAAGGACACACACACACCACAGCAACAAAAGAACACACACGCCACCGCAACACAAGGACACATACGCCACAGCAACACAAGGACACACACGCCACAGAAACACAATGACATACACACCACAGCAACACAAAGACACACACGTCAGAGCAACACAAGGACACACACGCCACAGCAACACAAGGACACACACGCCACAGCAACACAAGGACACACACGCCACAGCAACACAAGGACACACACACGCCACAGAAACATAAGGACATACACACCACAGCAACACAAAGACACACACGCCACAGCAACATAAGGACACACACGCCACAGCAACACAAGGACACACACGCCACAGCAACACAAGGACACACACGCCACAGCAACACAAGGACACAAAGGCCACAGCAACACAAGGACACACACACGCCACAGAAACACAAGGACATACACACCACAGCAACACAAAGACACACACGCCACAGCAACACAAGGACACACACGCCACAGCAACACAAGGACACACACGCCACAGCAACACAAGGACACACACGCCACAGCAACACAAAGACACACACGCCACGGCAACATAAGGACACACACACACCACAGCAACACAAGGACACACACACACCACAGCAACACAATAACACACACACGCCACAGCAACACAATGACACACACGCCACAGCAACACAAAGACACACACGCCACAGCAACACAAGGACACACACGCCACAGCAACACAAGGACACAAACGCCACAGCAACACAAGGACACACACGCCACAGCAACACAAGGACACACACACGCCACAGAAACACAAGGACATACACACCACAGCAACACAAAGACACACACGCCACAGCAACACAAGGACATACACACCACAGCAACACAAGGACACACACGCCACAGCAACACAAGGACACACACACCACAGCAACACAAAGACACACACACCACAGCAACACAAAGACACACACGCCACAGCAACACAAGGACACAAACGCCACAGCAACACAAGGACACACACACGCCACAGAAACACAAGGACATACACACCACAGCAACACAAAGACACACACGCCACGGCAACACAAGGACACACACGCCACAGCAACACAAGGACACACACGCCACAGCAACACAAGGACACAAACCCCACAGCAACACAAGGACACACACACGCCACAGAAACACAAGGACATACACACCACAGCAACACAAAGACACACACGCCACAGCAACACAAGGACACACACGCCACAGCAACACAAGGACACACACGCCACAGCAACACAAGGACACACACGCCACAGCAACACAAAGACACACACGCCACGGCAACATAAGGACACACACGCCACAGCAACACAATGACACACACACACCACAGCAACTCAAGGACACACACGCCACAGCAACACAAGGACACACACACACACCACAGGAACACAAGAACACACACACGAAACAGCAACACAAGGACACACACACGCCACAGCAACACAATGACACAGACGCCACAGCAACACAAGGACACACACACGCCACAGCAACACAATGACAAACACACACCACAGCAACACAAGGACACACACACACCACAGCAACACAGTGACACACACGCCACAGCAACACAAGGACACACACACGCCACAGCAACACAATGACAAACACACACCACAGCTACACAAGGACACACACACACACCACAGCAACACAATGACACACACGCCACAGCAACACAATTACACACACGCCACAGCAACACAAGGACACACACGCCACAGCAACACAATGACACACACGCCACAGCAACACAAGGACACACACACGCCACAGCAACACAATGACACACACACACACCACAGCAACACAAGGACACACACACCACAGCAACACAATGACACACACACGCCACAGCAACACAATGACACACACGCCACAGCAACACAAGGACACACACGCCACAGCAACACAAGGACACACACGCCACAGCAACACAATGACACACACGCCACAGCAACACAAGGACACACACGCCACAGCAATACAAGGACACACACGCCACAGCAACACAAGGACACACACAATTCACAGCAACACAATGACACACACACACCACAGCAACACAATGACACACACACACCACAGCAACACAAAGACACACACTCCACAGCAACACAAGGACACACACGCCACAGCAACACAAGGACACACACACACCACAGCAACACAAGGACACACTCACCACAGCAACACAATGACACACACACACCACAGCAACACAAGGACACACACGCCACAGCATCACAATGACACACACACACCACAGCAACACAAGGACACACACGCCACAGCAACACAATGACACACACACACCACAGCAACACAAGGACACACACCACAGCAACACAAGGACACACACACACCACAACAACACAAGGACACACACACACCACAGCAACACAAGGACACACACACCACAGCAACACAATGACACACACACACCACAGCAACACAAGGACACACACACACCACAGCAACACAAGGACACACACACCACAGCAACACAAGGACACACTCGTACACCACAGCAACACAAGGACACACACGTACACCACAGCAACACAAGGACACACACACACCACAGCAACACAAGGACACACACACGCCACAGCAACACATGGACACACACGCCACAGCAACACAAGGACACACACGCCACAGCAACACAAAGACACACACGCCACAGCAACACAAGAACACACACGCCACGGCAACACAAGGACACACACGCCACAGCAACACAAGGACACACACGCCACAGCATCACATGGACACACACGCCACAGCAAAACAAGGACACACACGCCACAGCAAAACAAGGACACAAAAGCCACAGCAACACAAGGACACATACGCCACAGCAACACAAGGACACACACGCTACAGCAACACCCGGACACACACGCCACAGCAACACAAGGACACACACGCCACAGCAACACAAGGACACACACGCTACAGCAACACCAGGACACACACACCACAGCAACACAAGGACACACACGCCAAAGCAACACAAGGACACACACGCCACAGCAACACAAGGACACACACGCTACAGCAACACAAGGACACACACACTACAGCAACACCAGGACACACACGCCACAGCAACACAAGAGCACACACGCCACAGCAACACAAGGACACTCGCCACAGCAACACCAGGACACACACGCCACAGCAACACAAGGACACATACACCACAGCAACACAAGGACACACACGCCACAGCAACACAAGGACACACACGCCACAGGAACACAAGGACACACACGCCGCCGCAACACAAGGACACACACGCCACAGCAACACAAGGACACACACACCACAGCAACACAAGGACACACACACCACAGCAACACAAGGACACACACGCCACAGCAACACAAGGACACATACGCCACAGCAACACAAGGACACACACGCTACAGCAACACCAGGACACACACGCCACAGCAACACAAGGACACACACACCACAGTAACTCAAGGACACACACGCCACCGCAACACAAGGACACACACGCCACAGCAAGACAAGGACACACACGCCACAGCAAGACAAGGACACACACGCCACAGCAACACAAGGACACACACACCACAGCAACACAAGGACACACACGCCACAGCAACACAAGGACACACACGCCACAGCAACACAAGGACACACACGCCACAGCAACAAAAGAACACACACGTCACAGCAACACAAGGACACACACGCCACAGCAACACAAGGACACACACGCCACAGCAACAGAAGGACACACACGTCACAGCAACACAAGGACACACACGCCACAGCAACACCAGGACACACACACCACAGCAACACAAGGACACACACGCCACAGAAACACAAGGACACACACGCCACAGCAACACAAGGACACATACGCCACAGCAACACAAGGACACACACGCCACAGAAACACAAGGACATACACAGCACAGCAACACAAGGACACACACACCACAGCAACACAAGGACACACACGCCACAGCAACACAAGGACACACACACCACAGC
>NW_027190957.1:0-21364 GCF_040958095.1 Procambarus clarkii
GCCACCCCACCTTCCTTCATCTGCAAAAAAACTAATCAAAAGACATTTAGTACAAGGCTAAAAAAATTCAGCAACACTTACCATACTCAGGCTAAAAGAATTAAGCAACACTTACCATACTCTTTTTATATTCACTGTTAACTTTTAGCTCATGTGACAGACTTTCCACCTGCTCAACAGTTTCAAGTGGGGATGGAAGAATGTCTTCCAGGATTGGTATATCTCCATGTGTTTTTGACATATGGGTTTCCGTCATTTTGACAATATTCAGGATATCCCCTGATAAAAATGTCAATTTTGATAATTCCTTCATCATGTATTCCATTATGCCAAAACCATAATCATCTGTATCAAACCTTATTACAGGTAAAACCAGTAGGCAGTCTACTGTATTTTATCAAACCGTTATTAGTATAATAGATCTCGTAATAATTTTGCAAAAATAATGGCATTTACTATTTTTAAAAGATTATTAGCAAATTTACAGAAATGGTGCATTCGGAAGACAAAACCAATTTTTCACTTTTGACAATTGAGCACCTGCTACATCCAGATTCTAGGGAGGAAAGGAAGGACGATCTTACTGGATCCCATAGCCTCTCCGAGGCACAAACCAGGCTTTTACACAAACCCCCCCCCCCCCTGCACCCGAGCTTTTTAAAATAGTAAATGCCACTATTTTTGCAAAATTATTACGAGATCTATTATTCTAGAGAATAATGCATATAAATGCATATATGCATATAAATACAAAAGTAAATCAAATCTTATCCTTGTATAATATACAAGCTGATGTGAGATCCCTGTCTACAGGTGGACTGGAACTATTATCCAGTAGGCAGTCTACTGTATTTTATCAAACCGTTATTAGTATAATAGATCTCGTAATAATTTTGCAAAAATAATGGCATTTACTATTTTTAAAAGATTATTAGCAAATTTACAGAAATGGTGCATTCGGAAGACAAAACCAATTTTTCACTTTTGACAATTGAGCACCTGCTACATCCAGATTCTAGGGAGGAAAGGAAGGACGATCTTACTGGATCCCATAGCCTCTCCGAGGCACAAACCAGGCTTTTACATAACCCCCCCCCCCCCTGCACCCGAGCTTTTTAAAATAGTAAATGCTACTATTTTTGCAAAATTATTACGAGATCTATTATTCTAATAAGAGTTTGATAAAATACAAACCCTGGGGCCATAGAACGGCTATTTAATCCCCTTGAACGGACCTGTGCATGGGCCACTGAGGCATCGAAAAAAAACAGACCGGCTTGGGAAAAAAGCAAAATTGCCGGTCTATGGCCCAGCTGATGGCTGTGCATGAATGGCTAATGGCTAATGGCTGTTAGTTATGGAGCTAGGTTAGACTATGTATGTTTAAATCTCTGATTTAAACAGAGCCAGTGTTCAGTCAAATAACTGAATTTATCAAATCTTATCCTTGTATAATATACAAGCTGATGTGAGATCCCTGTCTACAGGTGGACTGGAACTATTATCCAGTAGGCAGTCTACTGTATTTTATCAAACCGTTATTAGTATAATAGATCTCGTAATAATTTTGCAAAAATAATGGCATTTACTATTTTTAAAAGATTATTAGCAAATTTACACAAATGGTGCATTCGGAAGACAAAACCAATTTTTCACTTTTGACAATTGAGCACCTGCTACATCCAGATTCTAGGGAGGAAAGGAAGGACGATCTTACTGGATCCCATAGCCTCTCCGAGGCACAAACCAAGCTTTTACATAACCCCCCCCCCTGCACCCGAGCTTTTTAAAATAGTAAATGCCATTATTTTTGCAAAATTATTACGAGATCTATTATACTAATAACGGTAAATAAATAATAAATAGTAAATAAATCAAAATCAGTTACATTATTTTATCTTATTCATAGCATAAATGTTCTCGAAGATTACTAAAAAGAAATTGAATTAGACTACAGCAAATTGGCAAACTTTACCTTGTATCTGTTTCCACCGAGTTTGTTTGGGGCGTTCTTCAACATATCAGCAATACTTGTCTCAACATCTCTTTCAGTTGCATTAGTGTGGGTGTTGATACAGGCTTCTGGAAATTTATAAGAATTAATTAATATATATAATTATAATTCACTTTGCTATTCCCCATTCCACAGTCCTCTCGTCCTTCCCACTTCCCTGTCCCCACATCATCCCCACTATTCCCACTTCCCTGTCCCATCGTCCTCCTTACCATTTTCCCCTCCCCTGTCCTTCTTCCTCCCCCACCATCTCCCATTCACCTGTCCCTTTGTCCTCCCCAGCATTCCCCTGTCCCCACCATCCCCAACTCCCCAGTCCCCTCGTCCTCCCCACCATTACCCTCTCCTCTGTCCCCTCGTCTTCCCCACCATACCCCCCTCTCGTCCTCCCCACCATTCCAAACTACCTCATCCGATGCATTCTATAATGGTCTGATGCTTCCATCAGAAAATTGGGAACATCAAATGATCTGATATTCCCATCACTGAAAAATAAGAACAGCTAAAAAAATGAAATGAAAAAAATAAAAAAATAAACTATACTCATGAAATGAACAGTATGGTAAACAACACAGCTCAATTTCAATGCAATGTCACACAAAATTATTAAATCGAAATGAAAATAAATTGAAATCTATGAAAATTCAAATTATCAATACAATCGGAAATATTGAAATAATATCGCAACATAATATAGTGTGGGTTGCTCTTACGTGCAACAGACGGTGCTGTTTTTCAAAAAAGGCATGGTTTTACCTGTCACAAGTGTGGCATCTATACTTATACTCACGAAATGAACGGTATGGTAAACAACATAGCTCAATTGCAATGCAATGTCACAATAACATTTAATAACAATAATAACAATAACATTTAAATATACTTTAAGATATAATCTAGAAGAAAATAAGAACATTGAAACGGTTCATGAACTCGATTTCAATAAAGGACACTATGGGGAACTTTGAAAAACAGTTAATGAGTATAATTAGACAGACTTGTTGCTAGGCAGAGGAGTAAATAATGAGATATATGGCAAATTTTGCAAAATATACGGCACACAAACATTCATACCCAAACAAAGCAAAATGCTAGGTAAGAACAAAGCAGTTGGCCCGTAGGGGAAAGGAGATACCCACAAGACTGGAATACAAGTCATTAACAAGCACACAAGTACTACACTACACAACAACCGCACTACTACCAGAACTGGACGAATCACTACCAAAACAACACATTGCACATCACTACCAAAACAACACAACACAACACAAGCATTGGCAAAGAATTATAGACCAGTTGCACTAACATCCCACATAATAAAATTATTTGAGAGTGATCAGGAGTCAGATTACTAGTTTTATAGAGACCAATGACCTCCACAATCCAGGCCAACAAGGATTTAGAGCAGTTTCTATGATCGAGCCACTGAGATCTATAAAGAATTCTGATCAAGAAAGAGATCTAGGGGTGGTTTTAGATAGAAAACTATAACCTGAGGATCATATTAAGAACATTCTGCGAGGGGCCTATGCTACACTTTTTAACTTTAGAATTGCTTTTAAATACATAGGTCAAAAAGTTTTAAAAGTTTTAAAAGTTTTTTAAACCTCTCGTGTATCATGAGTGTGTTAAAGCATCAGATGGTGCATTCAGATGATGAATATTACCTAGTTCCTTCATCTGGGAAGAATGAACACATATTGGTGCATTCGGATGATAAAAACTAACTACTGTAGTTTAATTGATCAACAGACTGTATATCATATGCAGACTGTATGTGGATCTGCGGGCCACTCCAAACAACAGCCTGGTGGACCAAGCTCCACCAGGGCTAAAGCACAAAGTGATATAGATGTGATAGAGAAACTAGGTCAAATGGAGGAGTAGGTCTGTATATTAAACAGCACCTGACGTGCACAGAGCTACTAAACTATAGAGATATATGACCGAACCTAACCTATCTTTATAGGTTAGGTTAGGTAGCTGAAAATGTTAGGTTAGGTAGTCGAAAAAACATTAATTCAAGAAAACTTGGCTTATTAGGCAAATCGGGCCTTGCATAGTAGGCTGAGATGTGCGTTCTGGCTACTAGGTACGACACATATATATATATATATATATATATATATATATATATATATATATATATATATATATATATATATATATATATATATATATATATATGTGTATATATATATATATATATATATATATATATATATATATATATATATATATATATATATATATCGGACAATTAGTAAAAAAAAAAAAAAAAAAAAATTAAATTATTTTACCTTGTACCTAGATCCACCAGGCCTGTTTGGTGCCTGTTTCAGTACTTCAGACATCTGGAAGGTCACATCCTCCTCCTCAACTTGTGGATGTGCGTTGATAGATGATTCTGTAAAATTAAGTTATTTATATAATAATAAATTCAGTATAACAATAATATTCTGTAAAATTAAAAGTAATTTATACATCAATCAGATAAAACTCTCCAGAGATGGTGATACACAACATATAAAGGACAAGTTTCAGAACAAAATATGCATTTAGGAATAAGGTTTTGTACATGTAGGTAGCACATGAGAAAATAAGTGGAAGGTGATCAAGTTTATATTAACATGTTAATGACTTTGTTAAGGCTTTGCAAGAATGAAAAAATATTAATAATATAATATCACCTACCAATTAATTGTACATCATTTATAAGTCAATTATTTGCATTATTATTATTCAATACTAATGATATAAAAATGCATTTTGTAATCTACTATTTATGCAAGTATTAAGCACAGGATCATGAAATAAACTGCAAAATACTGTAATGGATAAACCAATTAATTTTACATTTTCCTATAGCTAAGTCAGTCAGTTCTATTAGCAGCAGAGAACAATTATGCCCAACCTCTATTAAATGAAACAATCTTAAGAGCAAGTGA
The DNA here is from genome assembly GCF_040958095.1 of Procambarus clarkii. Lineage (NCBI taxonomy): Eukaryota > Metazoa > Arthropoda > Malacostraca > Decapoda > Cambaridae > Procambarus > Procambarus clarkii. Next base: position 4,966 of record NW_027190957.1, read on the forward strand.
TAGAAATATAATCATTTATGCTTGGGATTATGGAATGGTTCCAAATATGAAAAATATCAAGTTTTTTGGTTAAAATTTTTTAACTTAAAATTTACATTTTTAAGTGAATTTTAAACTTTAAAAAAATTATTTAATTTTTTGGTTACTTACTTAAAATAACATTATATAGTTCTTGTTTTTGTAGAAATGCCAATTTCTTCTTTTGCCCTTCCAGACTGTATAGTGACCACAGGCCGTTTGTTCATATCTTCATTATTCTTCGAACTGTGGTTGCACAATCAGACCCACGTACACTGGTTAAAAGCATCACCTAAAAGCAACAACAAAAATGTAGTACACTGACGAATTTTGAATATATATATATATATATATATATATATATATATATATATATATATATATATATATATATATATATATATATATATATATATATATATATATATATATATATATATATATATATTAGTTGATTTTATACCCGCATTAGGTCAGGTGATAATACAATGAAGGTGATAATAAAGCCATTCACAACTGCAGGCCTAATAAAAAAAGGAGGTGGCATAGCAATATCTTACAAAGATACCTTCATCTGCAATAGTCTCATTAGTAATAGAGACGACTATTGTGAATATACCTTTGCCAAGTTCTCCAGTAAATCCCTTAAATCCTCCTTGACTATAAGTGCCATCTATAGATTTCCCAATACCGACATAGCTTCATTCTCAGATAACGTAAGGAATCTTATCATAAATAACAATCTCAACAAAAATCAAACCAACTTAGTGGTTTGTAATGGTGAACAAAACATGCAGATACTTATATATAACCTGTGAATAGAGTGTAATAACACCAAAACTATTTGTTTATTGTTTTATGACCATAATAATTGAATCACTAATATGATTCACTAATATATAATCCTAATAATAATCACTAATATATAATCCATTGAGCATGCTGCATCTCTTTCAGTCTCTTTGCAATTTGAACAAGAGGGTTTTTAATTGATCGAACCATATTCTTAAAGTAAAGTAAATGAGATGTATTCCATATTTTGCAAAATATACGATGAAGGCACACAAACATTCATACCAAAACTGAAGGGCAGGATTTATGAGGAGACATTAGAGGCATTAAATATTCCAAACTAGAAGACAGAAGGAAAAGAGGAGATATGATCACTACGTACAAAACAGTAACAGGAATTGATAAACTTGATAGGGAAGATTTCCCGAGACCTGGAATTTCAAGAACAAGAGGTTATAGATTTAAACGAACTAAACAAAGATGCCGAAGAAATGTAAGACAATTCACTTTTGCAAACAGAATGGTAAACGGTTGGAACATGTTAGGTGAGAAGGTGGTGGAGGCCAAATCCGTCAAAAGTTTCAAAGCATTATATGACAAAGAGTGCTGGGAAAATGGGACACCACGAGTGTAGCTCTCCATCCATCTGATTGATAACCCAAATGAATTTTTCATGGATATGATACCAACATCAAATCATAAATCAGATGTGATCCTATCCCCACTGGATTTTGAAGAAGCCATAGACAGTATGCCTATGCACTCTGCACCAGGCCCTGACTCTTGGAACTCTATATTCATCAAGAACTGTAAAAAACGTTATCGCAGGCCCTTCACATTCTTTGGAGACAAAGCCAAGATACTGGCATTGTCCCTGACATACTAAAAACCGCAGAGATAGCACCGCCCCATAAAGGAGGAAATAAGGCAGAGGCAAAAAACTACAGACCGATAGCACTAACATCGCACATCATAAAAATCTTTGAGAGAATGCTAAGAAGTAAGATCACAAAATACATGGAATCACAGCATCTCCATAACCCCAGACAACATGGTTTCAGAACAGGGCGCTCTTGCCTATCACAGTTGCTGGACCACTCTGACATGGCACTAGATGCCATGGAAGACAAACAAAACGCTTTGACAAAAAAAAGCCTTTGACAAATGTGACCATTGTGTTATTGCACATAAAATGCGTTCAAAAGGAATTACCGGAAAAATAGGCAGATGGATATACAACTTCCTGACTAATAGAACCCAATGTGTAGTAGTCAACAAAATAAAATCTGGACCATCAACCGTAAAGAGCTCAGTCCCCAAGCGTACTGTGCTTGCTCCAATACTTTTTCTCATCCTCATATCGGACATAGACAAGGACACAACCTATAGTACTTGATCATCCTTTGCAGATGACACTAGAATCTTCACGAGAGTAGGCAACATAGAGGACACGGCAAACCTCCAATCAGATGTAAATCAGGTCTTTCTATGGGCTACAGAAAATAACATGGTGATTAACGAACATAAGTTTCAGCTCATGCGCTACGGAAAAAATAAAAATATAAAAACGGAAACCACTTACAAAACTCAGTCAAATCATAACATTGAACGGAAAAGCAACGTAAAGGATTTGGGTGTACTGATGTCAGAAGGCCTTACATTTAAAGAACACAATAAAGTAGCCGTCACAACTGCAAGAAAAATGACAGGATAGATAACAAGAACTTTTCACACTAGAGATGCTATACCGATGATGATAGTTTTCAAGACGCTAGTGCTCTCTAGAGTGGAATACTGCTGCATAATGAAAGCCCCTTTCAAAGCTGGAGAAATTACTTACCTATACTTATGCATTTATCTTCGGTTTAACACAACAGGCACCAGACACACGCTAGGCATCATACACACTAGGATAAAACAAACATTAGGCCAGAAGTCAGAAAAGAATTCAAAGAATTTTACTGGAAAGGCTTGCTGTTAGGAAAGGAAGTAATTGAGATGAATTAATGCACAGTATGTCAATTTTGTGAAATATATGATAAAGGAACAAAAACATTTATACCAAAACAAAGATGCAGAACTAGGAAACAGGATTTGTTCAACTGAAATTTCAAGACGGACAGAGACCAAAAGACACAAAAATGGAATCAATATACGAAGAGGCCAAACCCCCAAACATACCAGTAATACAAAGAGAAACAACTACACGGCAGTGAGGAGAAAGGCAGAAAGAAATTTTGAAAAAAAGGAACAAACAAATGTAAAGTAGAACAAATCATATTCTATAAATACAGCAACAACCAATTGCAGGTAAAGGATAATATTCAGAGCTTTTAAATGCATGGATGGCGAAATACTCAAGAAATTGTTCACGACTTTTGTTAGACCAAAGTTGGAATATGCAGCGGTTGTATGGTGCCCATATCTTAAGAAGCACATAAACAAACTGGAAAAGGTGCAAAGACATGCTACTAAGTGGCTCCCAGAACTGAAGGACAAGAACTATGAGGAGAGGTTAGAGGCATTAAATATACCAAATATACTACACAAATATATATACTACACATGCACAATAAACTACCCTACACAGGCTGAGTATGGTGTGTACAATAAATTATTAGCTAAAAGATAAGACTGAGTTTGTATAAATGGGGGTTAAGTCAGAGTGGGAAAATGTAAGTGGAGTGCCTAAAAACCCTGTCCTGGGACCTCTGTAATTCATAATATATACAAATAATTTAGACTCAGGTTTGATCAGCAATATTTGAAAATTTCCAGACGATACAAAAGGGATTTTTTTCTGGATTCAGGATTATTTTTTTATGGCTGAAAACAGGTTTTCAGCAATAAAAGAAATACAGTATTGCTGGAACAACCGTCGACATCTTCAAGAGAAAACCTGAACATCTTCAAGAAGTGAAGATGACCTTGAGAAGAAGTATAGGTTGGGAGAAGTATAGGTTAGGAATTGTCTCCAAAGAATTCTCAAAGAATTACTCGTTATTGCTATCCAAGATAATTAGACGAGCCAAAGCTAAATACTACGAAGATAAATTTACCCAAATAAAGAGTACCTTACCTAAAAATATGTATGTACCTTACGTAAATAAACATTTGATTTTGAAGTGCCGGACAAACAAGGCTGTGGTGGATATGTGGGCCTGAGGGGCCTGTCCAAGCAACAGCCTGTTGGACCAAGCTCTCACATGTCAAGCCTGGCCTTGGAAGGGCTTGGTGAGTAGAACAACTACCAGAACCCTATAATGCATGTATCAAGGTGTCCAGGCAGTGAGCACCACATAATGCAGTGCAGTCCTGTAAGAATAAGCACAGTAAGTATGGGCATGGAGGGGGTGCAGCAGTGGCTTGTGAAGGGCTGGAGAGTAAATGGACATGCCCAGGGGTAAAAGCATTAGGGTAACAGAACATAGCCCATAAAAATAGTAATGACAATGAATGAATAATTATATGAATGCAATAATACTTCATATCTCAATAGGAATACTAAGCAGGATGCAAGACAAGGTACTGGTGGTGATAGTGGTTGGTACAAGTCCTCACATCCCCACAGACACCAGTAACAGCCCTCACCTCCCAACACAGTACCCTTGTAGCGAGTTAATCTTATACTCGCTTCATTATCTTATAGCATAACTAATTAACACTAATTACAGAAGCTACACAGATGATACTTTGGTGTGAGTTGAGCGCACTGAGCGTCGGTATCGCTACACCCGTTCCTTAACAACCCTTTGGACCTTTATTACAGAAAAATAGAATCAATTAATTTAATAAAATATAAAATATAAGTGCTTACTTACGATAATACTATCGGTGGAACACAAAATCTTCTTCTTCTTGATAGTAGGTGCAGTTTGCATGAAGGGTTAGTCCTCGCCATGACTGAACTGACGACAAAATGGCCGATGTGTTGATATGGCGTCAGGTGACGCTGTGACGTCACAGGTGAGGGACGCTTTGCGCATTACTCCCTCGTACTTAAAAAGTACTACAGGTACTTTTTGGTTTTATTTTTGAATATGGCAGAAGTTGGACAGCTTTTCAAATCATTATAAGGGAGTGAGTTCCATAGACTAGGTCCCTTTATTTACATAGAGTGTTTACATAGATTAAGTTTGACTCTGGGGATATCAAAGAGATATTTATGTCTGGTGGGGACGTGGCCATGTGTTCTATTACATCTGTCCAGGAAGAGTTTCAGAACAGGGTTTGCAGTTAGAAAAAGGGCTTTATAAACGTAATTTACACAGGAGAATGTATGGAGTGAATTTGTTTAGCATGTTTAAGGATTTGAACAAGGGAGCTGTGTGTTGTCTGAAGGTAGAGTTATTTATTGTCCTGATAGCAGATTTTTACTGGATGATGATGGGCTTGAGGTAGTTTGCAGAGGTTGAACCCCAAGCACAAACGCCATAAGAATGATAGGGATAGATAAGTGCATAATAGAGTGAGAGGAGAGCAGAGTAGGGTACATAATATCTGATCTTAAACAGTATACCAACTGTTTTAGAAACCTTTTTAGTTATGTGTTGTATATGGGTGCGGAAGTTGAGTCTCTTGTCTAAGTATAGGCTAAGAAACTTTCCATCATTTTTATTGCTAATGTTTACATTATCTATCTGAAGCTGAATTGCATTTGTTGATTTGTTTCCAAATAAGATATAGTAGGTCTTTTCTATGTTTTGTGTGAGGTTTGTTGGTTGACATCCACAAGTAGACTTTTTTTAATTAATTGTTTACAACATTATTTAACAGGAGTGGGTTGGGGTCAGAGTAGATGAGTAGTATCATCAGCCAACAATATAGGTTTAAGTATGTTAGAGACATTAGGGAGATCATTGATGTATATAAGAAACAGGAGGGTCCTAGGATGCTGCTCTGTGGCACCTTTACGGTAATTAAGTGGTAGAGTGGGAGAGGTTATATCATTGATGGCTTCATATTGGTGTCTGTTACTAAGATAGGATCGGATATAGTTTAGGGCAAGGCCACGGATTCCATAATGGTGGAATTTAAGTAAGAGGTAGTTATGGTTAACAGTATCAAAGGCCTTTCTCAGGCCGATGAAGAGTTCAATTGGAAACTCACTTTTGTCAAGGGCTGAGAAGATTAAGTCAAGCAGACTAACAATAGCATCATTGGTACTCTTTTGGGAGCGGAAGCCAAACTGACAGGGACTTAGTATATTGAATTTTACAAGATTGGAGTAGAGCTGTTTGTAAAAAAAAAAAAAATAATTTTGATAATATAGGTAGATTCGATATGGGTCTGTAATTATTTATGTCTGCCGTGTTACCTCCTTTATGAACTGGCGTTACTCTTGCTTTTTTAAGGATATCAGGGAAGGTATGACACTCTAGGGATTTGTTGAACAGCAGTGCTATGGATGGTGCAAGGGCATGGGAGGCACGCCTGTGTACCATCGATGGTATTTCACTAATGTTCCCAGCTTTGGTTTTTAGCGAGTGAATGATGGACACAACATCTGTAGGGCTGACTGGAGAGAGGAGAAGAGAGTTTGGATAGCTGCGTGAAAGATATGTGGTAACATATGTCTGAGTCTCTGGGATTTTTCGGGCAAGGTGAGCACCAAACGATGAAAAGAAGCTATTAAATTCAGTTGCTGTTTCAAGATCTGTTGCAGGTGTATAACCATCCTTGGAGATTTTTATCTTATTATGTGAATGTTGTTTAGCTCCTAGGATGGTAGAGATGGCTCTCCATGTGCTTTTTATGTTGCCTTTTGCTTCTTTGAATCTATTCTCGTAATAGGAACGCTTTGCTCTTATTATACTGGTAAGCACTGATGAATACCTCTTAACTACTTCTTTTCCAACTAGGCCAATCCTAAGTTTTTTTTCATATTCATGTTTCTTGTCGATTGCTTTAAGTATGCCATTAGTGAGCCAGGGATTATTTAACCTTTTTGCCAGTTACTTGCTTGGTGAGGAGAGGACAATAAGTATTGTAAAGGCTTTAAATTTTGGAAAGAGGCTAGTTAACGAATTATTATCCTGTGTATTGATAAATTTAGATTCCCAGTTTACATTGTGGAGGGCATTTGTGAGATTGCCTATTGCCGCTTCACATTGTAACCTAAAGGTAATTTTCTTGTTACCTGGTGGTGTTATGGCCATGTTCGCTACAAGGAAGGTAGGATAGTGGTCAGTTGTTCTGTCAGTGATTATACTTGATGTAAGAGGAGCTGTTATGTTGGTCCATCAGTGATCCAGGGTAGTCGCAGATGTTTGAGTGACTCGGGTGGGCCTGGTGATTGCGGGGATGAGCATACAGGAATTCATGCTGTTGAGGAAACAGTCTACTTGAGGGTTATTTTGTAGCCCTAGGTCAATATTGAAATCACCTCTGAGAACTATGTGATTTTTGTTGAGATTATTGTTTATGATAAGGTTCCTCAAGTTGTTATTGTATTTGTGTCTAGCTTCAGACACAAGCATGTTACAGTTATGTCTTAAAGAGTTGAGAGCAATTAAGGATGATAAAGAGTCACTTACAACTAATGTATCAAGTTTGGATACTTGTACACATTTCAGTGCAAGGAGCAAGGCAAATAGTTCAGTCTGAAGGGTAGAGGCCCAGTTGTTTATACGGACTCCCCACTCAAAATATAAGTCATATCCTATTGCCAGGACAACTGCACTTCCAGCTGCACCCGTTGGGCGCTGTAGGAAACCTTCAGTGTATATGATTTGAGAGAGAGAATGCTCTGTGGACAGAGCATCAGTATGGCTTAAGACGTTGAGCTTTGCCTCAAGACAAAGCTGGGACTGATCTCTAATTTGCTCCTTTGATGGAAAGGGAGGGATTAAAATTGAAAAGGGTGTAATTTCCTACAGTGCAGGAAAGTGCTATTGTTGTCTCTCTTGGTACAAATTATAAATCTGATACTTTCTGAGTTCAGTTCCAATTTTATTTATCTATTTGAAACAATGTTTACATTCAATAAAGAAATTCTGGAGGGCTTCTGTGCAAGGGTTAGGATGAGCTAGCCTAAGCATTTTTATACCAATTTGACAGTTATTTTCAGTAACACGATAAACAACGCTCGGAATATTAAGTTCCTTTCTCATATTAAGTATCTTTGTGGTACGAAGGCACCCAAGGATTATCCTCAAGGCTTCGTTCTGCAATTTTTCAAGCCCTCCAAGCTTTCTTTCAGGATGCCTTAAAGTTAGTTTAGTTCATTTATTATGCACCCCATACCCATCTTGTGGGCGGTAGTGGAAAGGGTTGCAGAGGCACATAATGGGCTCAGGGACTGAACCCAACAATTCATTTAGCTAAGCAAGTTACAATCTTGATGAGCTAGTTACAAAATTCAGTATAAGTCGTCACATCAACAATAGGTTCGAGATCGATCACAAGTACAGTTTCTAAATTAAGCAACTGACATATGTGGAGAGCTAGTGTCACAATTGATATGTTTGTCCTGCACACCGCTCCCCATCCAGTGGGCAGCGGTGGATAGGTTACAATCACTTAGTTACTACTTACAGTTAGCAAACTGGGGATATTTGGCTAAAATTTCTGGTACCAGATCATTTTGAATGAAATATTGACACATCGTTGGTACATTGGTTATAGAATTGTCTCTGAATTCACTATCACATAGTGACGAAGGGGTGTGCAAATAATTTTGTTGACAGTTAACATTTGGTCAGGTCTACATCGGCAGATAATGAGAATTCCCAGAAATACTTGTAACCGAGTCTAAGCCGAGCAGTAGTAACATCTAGAAGTCTGCTGATTTTATTGGATGAACCATAGATGTGTGGCTCCTTTTGCATAATAGTATTGAACGAAAGTTAATCTCCCCAAACACTTTCGCGTTTTGGGCAAGTTACCCCTCCACTCTCTCCATTTTTGTTTGGACATTCCCAGGTAGTGCGCGGAAATACTGAAAAGTGTATACTCTTTTCAACTTTGTCACCTTAATTCTCGTCCTATGTCTTTCATTTTGGTATCAATGCGTTCGCAATAGAATTCCCAACAGAACTATGTGCATATAATGTCAAAGACAGCAGCGCGCTCCACCCGCCGACAAGATGAATGTAGGCCAAGGGTACCAGAAAAAGAAAGCTGAGCCACCCTCAGGCAACTCTCATTACATTAGAGAGCGTGATAATACTGAAAAGTGTATACCCTTTTCAACTTTGTTACCTCAATTCTCATCCTAGTTTTTTCAATTTGGCATCAATGTGTTCGCAATAGAATTCTCTACAGGACTAAAGGCATATAAACTCCAAAAGCCCGGCTTACCATCCGCAACAAACAGAGTAAGCGAGAGTGTGTTACCAGGGAGCGCACAAGAGCGATAAAATGTATACACTCTTTTCATTTTGGTCACCCCAATTGTCATCCTAGGTCTTTCATTTTGGTATCAATGTGTTAGCAATAGAATTATCTACAGGTTTAAATGCATATAAACTCCAAAAGCAAGGTGTACCATCCGCACAAAACAGAGAAAGTGAGAGAAAGTAACCCGGGAGCACTCTAGTGCAATGTAATGTGAACACTCTTTTCACTTTGGTTACCTCAATTCTCGTCATATGTCTTTCATTTTGGTATCAATGTGTTCGCAATTGTATCTGCTGGCATTTTACCCTTTGCTTGGATCTGAAGGGTTTTAGGCTCACCACGATGCAATCTGATAGTACCACAGGTGTATATACCTATCTTCAAGCAGCAATTCACTCATTCAAACCGACTTATAATAGTTATCCATATATAAATGGTAATCTTTGTTCTACCTGTTAACCTGTCATATGAAGAAAGACCTACCAACCTAACCCCCAAAATGTCAATCCATATCTTTTATTTTAAACAATGCTGTTTTGTTGACCAAATTGTATTTTTACTCTTTTTCTGTCATGTTTCTCCCACCCCTGTTTTTTCCCTTTTTTCTTATTTTTTCTCAACATAATTCATACTTTAATTATGCGGATCAGGACATCACCTGATCAAACACATCAAACATCGTTTGACCACCATCAAACACACACATTTCGTGTGTGTTTGACGCTCACTGATATGTACCAGCGTTGTTTTATATATGGTGCTATTCTATCTTACGCTTTGTTGCTCTTTTTTACCTACGGGCTCATAGAACATTCTATTGCGAAAACATTGGCACAAAAATGAATGACGTACATACAATAATAATGTCAGGACAGTGATATAATTATAAACTTTCAAAGCACTGTATCGCCCATGTGTCGTCTTGTCACCAATACTGGGTAACAGTTCCGCCACTTCCCACACTCTTGCGGGTGGGCAGCGACCATTATTCTACGTTTATATTCATATCACCGTGTTGGGAATTTCATTGCGAGTACATTGATACCAAAATTAACGCTGTAGGACAAGTGTGGAAGTGATAACAATCCCAAGAGTAAAAACATTTTGTTGCTCTTGGGCACTCACGGCGAGTCATCTACGTAGGTATTTATTGGGTGCTGGTATTCATATAACTTTTGGTGACCGTTTTTGCTGATTTTCTTCTAGAGAATGTTATTGCGAACACGTTGGTACCAAAATGAAATACATAGCTCGAGAACTAAGGTCAGGAGAGTAAAAAGAGTATACACATTTTTGTTTTGACGCTTAATTAAGGTTATTGTGAGTACTCATCGCCTGCCTAGAAACTGGAACTAGTAATTCCATCTATCATACATATCATACAAGAGGAGCCACACATCTATGGATCATCCAATAAAATCAGCAGACTTCTAGATGTTACTACTGCTCGGCTTAGACTCGGTTACAAGTATCTCTGGGAATTCTCATTATCTGCTGATGTAGACCTGACCAAATGTAAACTGTGTCAACAAAATTATTCGCACACCCTCCGTCACTATGTGATGGAGTGCGAAAAGATACATGAATTTAGAGACAATTCTATAACCAATGTTCCAGCGATGTGTCAATATTTCATTCAAAATGATCTGCTACCAGAAATTTTAGCCAAATATCCCCAGTTTGCTAACTGTAGATAACAACTAAGTGATTGTAACCTATCCACCGCTGCCCACTGGATGGGGGACGGTGTGCAGGACAAACATATAAATTTTGATACTAGCTCTCCACATATGTCAGTTGCTTAATTTAGAACCTGTACTTGAGGTCGATCTCGAACCCATTGTTGATGTGATGACTTATATTGAATTTTGTAACTAGCTCATCAAGATTGTAACTTGCTTAGCTAAATGAATTGTGGGGTTCAGTCCCTGAGCCCATTATGTGCCTCTGTAACCCTTTCCACAACCGCCTACAAGATGGGTATGGGGTGCATAATGGGGTGGGGTGTCTTGGCCAAACGTGCCACATCAAAACCACAAGTTGACATTGAATGTGAATTAACAATGAGACAAGTAAGATTTATACTAATACATTTATACTAACTCTGTTGAGCGTTGACCATTTATACATCAAATCTGTTGATGTGAGCACTTTAGTTTAGTCTGCCGTTTAAAGAAAAAAAGAGCATATCAATGGTATATCACAGAAAACGAATTTATCATAAACTCATGTATTTGTCTTATCATATTGAACTGCATTCATATTTTTAATATATAACAATATGAATATACAAATTTCTGTAAATCCCCTACCTTGTTGGAATCTGTGGAAATGAATGAGCAAATGTGCTGGCTGAAGGCGCTGAAGGAAACCACATTGGTTTCATTTTGGATACAAATGTCCATGGAAATTCAAAATGGAAACTAATTATATAGTTGAACCTGCAGAGACGAGTTTAAGAATCTGTGTTGAGAGTGATGGACACAGCCTTCACAATTATACTTCAGAGAATGTAAACATCTAAGAGTCATTAGAAATATGTGTAGAATAATAAACCCTACATTGTTTGAGTTAGGGAAAACACCATTTGTGATATATAGATACTATAGCTGTTCCTAAAGATTCACCCTTTTTTGCACCAGCAAGATAACATATAAGATTTTAAGAGTTGACGAATGTTAATATTCTTGTTTGATAAACTGTGAACTTGAGACATAGTTAATAAGAACATATTAACACAACAAAATGTTTTCAAAATCCTTAACACCACTTTCCAGCAACTTATATAATTTATATAAATTATTTTAGAGAATAATACATAAATTATATATTTAAACATGATATAGTGTTTAGTGGAATGTATAAGGAGTCAAATTGTGTTAAAAAGAGCAATTTTTAGAAAATTTGGAAAAATACTTTTTTCTGTTCAAATTATAACTAAATGGATTATAAAGGTTTCACTCAGCCAATATATATCATTCACAATTTATTAATGAATTTTACAAAAAAACACCATAAATTTTATATTTAAACATGTAAAAACTATTTGTTTTACATTTGGAAGAAAATAATTGTAGAAAAACAATTTATAATTAAACCTTTGTGTTTGGATTTTTTGAGTAAAAGTTTCTCAAAGGCTCTCCTGCACCATTCTCAATGCAAATCATTCCCACACCTATGGCAAGAGATAGGCGAACGTTGTGTAGATGATTTGTGTTTGCTGGGCTAGTAGCTAGAACGCACTTCTCGGCCTACTATGCAAGGCCCGATTTGCCTAATAAGCCAAGTTTTCCTGAATTAATATATTTTCTCTAATTTTTTCTTGTGAAATGATAAAGCTACCCATTTCATTATGTATGAGGTCAATCCTTTTTTATTGGTGTTAAAATTAACGTAGATATATGGCCGAACCTAACCAACCCTACCTAACCTAACCTAACCTATCCATATAGGTTATATAGGTTAGGTAGCCGAAAAAGTTAGGTTAGGTCAGGTTAGGTAGGTTAGGTAGTCGAAAAACAATTAATTCAAGAAAACTTGGCTTATTAGGCAAATCGGGCCTTGCATAGTAGGCAGAGAAGTGCGTTCTTGCTACTAGGTACGACATATATATATATATATATATATATATATATATATATATATATATATATATATATATATATATATATATATATATATATATGTCGTACCTAATAGCCAGAACGCACTTCTCAGCCTACTATTCAAGGCCCGATTTGCCTAATAAGCCAAGTTTTCCTGAATTAATATATTTTCTCAAATTTTTTTCTTATGAAATGATAAAGCTACCCATTTCATTATATATGAGATAAAAAAAATTTATTGGAGTTAAAATTAACGTAGATATATGACCAAACCTAACCAACCCTACCTAACCTAACCTAACCTATCTTTATAGGTTAGGTTCGGTTAGGTAGCAGAAAAAGTTAGATTAGGTTAGGTTAGGTAGTCGAAAAACAATTAATTCATGAAAACTTGGCTTATTAGGCAAATTGGGCCATGCATAGTAGGCTGAGAAGTGCGTTCTGGCTACTAGGTACGACATATATATATATATATATATATATATATATATATATATATATATATATATATATATATATATATATATATATATATATATATATATATATATGTCGTACCTAATAGCCAGAACGCACTTCTCAGCCTACTATTCAAGGCCCGATTTGCCTAATAAGCCAAGTTTTCATGAATTAATGTTTTTTCGTCTACCTAACCTAACCTAACCTAGCTTTTTTTGGCTACCTAACCTAACCTTACCTATAAATATAGGTTAGGTTAGGTTAGGTAGGGTTGGTTAGGTTCGGTCATATATCTACGTTAATTTTAACTCCAATAAAAAAAAATTGACCTCATACATAGAGAAAAGGGTTGCTTTATCATTTCATAAGAAAAAAATTATAGTAAATATATTAATTCAGGAAAACTTGGCTTATTAGGCAAATCGGGCCTTGAATAGTTGGCTGAGAAGTGAGTTCTGGCTACTAGGTACGACATATATATATATATATATATATATATATATATATATATATATATATATATATATATATATATATATATATATATATGTATATATATATATATATGTATATATATATATATATATATATATATATATATATAAATATATATATATATATATATATATATATATATATATATATATATATATATATATATATGTATATATATATATGTGTGTGTGTGTGTGTGTGTGTTTGTGTGTGTGTGTGTGTGTCGTACCTAGTAGCCAAAACGCCCTTCTCTGTCTACTATGCAAGGCCCGATTTGCCTAATAGGCCGAGGAATTTTCTTTATTTTCAATATATTGTTTCCAATTAGTTTATTTGAATTATTATTATTATATTATTTTAATAAAATAAATTACTGACATAGTTGAGTTAGTTTATGTTAGGTATAGATAGGTTAGGTAGGGTTGGTTAGGTTCGGTCATATATCTACGTTAATTTTAACTCAAATTTAAAGAAAATAACTTATACATAATGAAATGGACAGATTTATCATTTCATAAGAAAAGTTTTGTTAAAATATATGAATGAAGGAAAACTTGGCTTATTAGGCAAATCGTGCCTTGCATAGTAGGCCAAGTACGACGTTATGGCTACTAGGTACAACATATATATATATATATATATATATATATATATATATATATATATATATATATATATATATATATATATATATATATGTTGTACCTAGTAGCCAGAATGCACCTTTCAGCCTACTATGCAAGGCCTGATTTGCCTAATAAGCCAAGTTTTCTTGAATTAATATATTTTCTCTAATTTTTTTCTTATGAAATGATAAAGCTATGCATTTCATTATGTATGAGGTCAATTTTTTTTATTGGAGTTAAAATTAACGGAGATATATGACCAAACCTAACCAACCCTACCTAACCTAACCTACCATATCTTTATAGGTTAGGTTCGGTTAGGTAGCAGAAAAAGTTAGGTTAGGTTAGGTTAGGTAGGTTAGGTAGTCGAAAAAACATTAATTCATGAAAACTTGGCTTATTAGGCAAATCAGGCCTTGCATAGTAGGCTGAGAAGTGCGTTCTGGCTACTAGGTACGACATATATATATATATATATATATATATATATATATATATATATATATATATATATATATATATATATATATATATATATATATTTTTTTTTTTTTCTACCACCCCTATTCTTTTGGTAAGTGTGTATATTTATTTAACTTTATTTGAAAATTTCATTACATAAAAAAAGTTACAATCTTGATTACATGCAAGGTACAAGGCTGCTTTTCACAAGTTGAACAGCTCCTCCTGCTCCTCAGATGGCGGGCAGGAACCATGGATGCAGTGAGCATTTCCTCTCTGGATTGCCACACTAAGGCGCTGAAAAAAAAATTGGCAGCTCTAGGGTCTCTAGTTGTTTCGATTGGCTTAGACCCCAACTCCTTCAAAATGCTAGCAGCACTTTTACCCCAGGCACCAAGTGTCTCTGAGGCAATGGGGACAAAATTGTAGTGGTGCTCAAGGTCTCTGTATTTACGTGACTTGGCCGCTTCCCGGTGATTGGCAGCTCCTCCTGCTTGTGTAGCACTGAAGTCAACATAGGTATTGGCTAAAGTTGAAACGCAAGTGTAGTCCCACACCAACTGTCTACCATTCTTCCAGGGGTTCACCGTAATTCCGTCTGGGCGACCGACAGGCTCATCAGAGTTGCGAGACATTAGGTAACGGGGCTCTCTCTCTGCTGGACAACCGGCTGTGGTAAGGCTTCTCTTAATAATGTCATTAACCTCGCCGTGTCTTGCATGCCATCCTCCGGTCCTTTGACAAAGAAGGCCATGCCGTCCATATCTGTCGGCCTCTGCCTCGCCGCAAATACACCTGTATTCGGTGTGGATTGGGGCAGCGAGGCGGAGAGCCACGGCAATTCGGAGGGCCTGCGGTGTGAGACGGGTGCCGGTTGCTGACATTGGGGTTGCTAATAGGAAATCACCTGCATGGGGAGCTGCTACAGCTCTAAGTCGGGCAGTGTCATGTCGTGTTGTCGCAGCTTCTAGCAAAGTTGCAGCTTCTTGGTCGGCAATGGGGCGATCCCAGCTGGATTGCTTATGGGCTTCAGAAGGCGGTGATTGGGGTGCTGGTCCTGCGAGAGAAACCCATTTGGTTGTGCAGTCTGTGAAGCTGGGATCATGCACCCCTGCCTGTTGAACTAGGTGCTCAGGTAGGATTGCCTTCACCAAGTTGTCAGACCCCACTGAAGAGGACAGGAACGCTGGTACAGCAATTTGTGTTGCTGTGCGCACGCCAAGGCCCCCGAGTCTGACAGGAAGAGAGGCCTGTTTCCACTGTGAGTCGCTGAGGGAAAGATTGAGGGCTTTTTCTAGTGTTGATTTCAGCAAGCTGTCATACTCTTCTAATTTAATATTGTTGAAAGATGGCGAACATCTTAGAAAGTAGGTCAGCCTGGGGAGGGACAAGCATCTGGTGATGAGGTAAAGTGCATCATGAGCATCGATGTCTTCAATCCTCTCGTTTATCCTCTTCAGGTCAGTGATCTTCTTACCAAGGACCTCGTCGATGGCATTCCTTCCAAGAGGAGCACCTAGGAGTGTGCTGTTCTCAGGGTTGGTTGTATGAATGTCAGGCAAAGCAACCTTTATTTGCTATATTATGTGCTGGTTGGTGGAG
>NW_027190958.1:0-21361 GCF_040958095.1 Procambarus clarkii
GACATACACCAACGGTCATCTTGTGTGAGACATACACCAACGGTCACCTTGTGTGAGACATACACCAACGGTCACCTTGTGTGAGACATACACCAACGGTCACCTTGTGTGAGAAATACACCAACGGTCATCTTGTGTGAGACATACACCAACGGTCCCCTGTGTGAGACATACACCAACGGTGGCTTTGTGTGAGACATACACCAACGGTGGCCTTGTGTGGGACATACACCAACGGTGGCCTTGTGTGAGACATACACCAACGGTCACCTTGTGCGAGACATACATCAACGGTCACCTTGTGTGAGACATACATCAACGGTCACCTTGTGTGAGAAATACACCAACGGTCTCCTTGTGTGAGACATACACCAACGGTCACCTTGTGTGAGACATACACCAACGGTGGCCTTGTGTGTGAAATACACCAACGGTCCCCTTGTGTGAGACATACACCAACGGTGGCTTTGTGTGAGACAAACACTAATGGTCCCCTTGTGTGAGACATACACCAACAGTCCCCTTGTGTGAGACATACACCAACGGTCCCCTTGTGTGAGACATACACCAACGGTCCCCTTGTGTGAGACATATACCAACGGTGGCCTTGTGTGAGACATACACCAACGGTCACCTTGTGTGAGACATACACCAACGGTCACCTTGTGTGAGACATACACCAACGGTCACCTTGTGTGAGACATACACCAACCTTGGCCTTGTGTGAGACATACACCAACGGTCCCCTTGTGTGAGACATACACCAACTGTGGCCTTGTGTGTGACATACACCAACGGTGGCCTTGTGTGAGACATACACCAACAGGCACCTTATGTGAGATATACACCAACGGTCACCTTGTGTGAGACATACACCAACGGACACCTTGTGTGAGACATACACCAACGGTGGCCTTGTGTGAGACATATACCAACGGTGGCCTTGTGTGTGACATACACCTACGGTGGCCTTGTGTGAGACATACTCCAACGGTCCCCTTGTGTGAGACATACACCAACGGTGGCCTCGTGTGTGACATACACCAACGGTCCCCTTGTGTGAGACATACACCAACGGTCCCCTTGTGTGAGACATACACCAATGGTCCCCTTGTGTGAGACATACACCAACGGTCCCCTTGTGTGAGTCTTACACCAACGGTCACCTTGTGTGAGACATACACCAACGGTCACCATGTGTGAGATATACACCAACGGTCACCTTGTGTGAGACATTCACCAATGGGTACCTTGTGTGAGACATACACTAACGGTCACCTTGTGTGAGACATACACCAACCGTCACATTGTGTGGGACATACATCAACGGTCAATTTGTATGAGATATACACCAACGGTCTCCTTGTGTGAGACATACATCAACGGTCACCTTGTGTGAGACATACACCAACGGTGGCCTTGTGTGTGACATACACCAACGGTCCCCTTGTGTGAGACATTTACCAACGGTGGCTTGTGTGAGACATACACCAATGGTCCCCTTGTGTGAGACATACACCAACGGTCCCCTTGTGTGAGACATACACCAACGGTGGCTTTGTGTGAGACATACACTAATGGTCCCCTTGTGTGAGACATACACCAACAGTCCCCTTGTGTGTGACATACACCAACGGTCCCCTTGTGTGAGACAGACCCCAACGGTCCCCTTGTTTGAGACATACACTAATGGTCCCCTTGTGTGAGACATACACCAACGGTCCCCTTGTGTGAAACATACACCAACGGTCCCCTTGTGTGAGACATACACCAACGGTCACCTTGTGTGAGGCATACCCCAACGGTCCCCTTGTGTGAGACATACACCAACGGTCCCCTTGTGTGAGACATACACCAACGGTGGCCTTGTGTGAGACATACACCAAAAGTCACCTTGTGTGAGACATACACCAAAAGTCACCTTGTGTGAGACATACACCAACGGTGGCCTTGTGTGAGACATACACCAACGGTCACCTTGTGTGAGACATACACCAACTGTGGCCTTGTGTGAGACATACACCAACGGTCCCCTTGTGTGAGACATACACCGACGGTGGCCTTGTGTGAGACATACACTAACGGTCCCCTTGTGTGAGACATACACCAACGGTCCCCTTGTGTGAGACATACACCAACGGTGGCCTTGTGTGAGACATACATTAACGGTCACCTTGTGTGAGATCTACACCAACGGTCCCCTTGTGTGAGACATACACCAACGGTCACCTTGTGTGAGACATACACCAACGGTCACCTTGTGTGAGACATACACCAACGGTCACCTTGTGTGAGACATACACCAACGGTCCCCTTGTGTGAGACATTCACCAACGGTGGCTTTGTGTGAGACATACACCAATGGTCCCCTTGTGTGAGACATACACCAGCGGTCCCCTTGTGTGAGACATACACCAACGGCCCCCTTGTGTGAGACATACACCAACGGTCCCCTTGTGTGAGACATACACCAACGGTCCTCTTGTGTGAGATATGCACCAACGGTCCCCTTGTGTGAGACATACACCAACGGTCACCTTGTACGAGACATACACCAACGGTCACCTTGTGTGAGACATTCACCAACGGTCACCTTGTGTGAGACATACACTAACGGTCCTCTTGTGTGAGATATACACCAACGGTCCCCTTGTGTGAGACATACACCAACGGTCATCTTGTGTGAGACATACACCAACGGTCACCTTGTGTGAGACATACACCAACGGTCACCTTGTGTGAGACATACACCAACGGTCACCTTGTGTGAGAAATACACCAACGGTCATCTTGTGTGAGACATACACCAACGGTCCCCTTGTGTGAGACATACACCAACGGTGGCTTTGTGTGAGACATACACCAACGGTGGCCTTGTGTGGGACATACACCAACGGTGGCCTTGTGTGAGACATACACCAACGGTCACCTTGTGCGAGACATACATCAACGGTCACCTTGTGTGAGACATACATCAACGGTCACCTTGTGTGAGAAATACACCAACGGTCTCCTTGTGTGAGACATACACCAACGGTCACCTTGTGTGAGACATACACCAACGGTGGCCTTGTGTGTGAAATACACCAACGGTCCCCTTGTGTGAGACATACACCAACGGTGGCTTTGTGTGAGACAAACACTAATGGTCCCCTTGTGTGAGACATACACCAACAGTCCCCTTGTGTGAGACATACACCAACGGTCCCCTTGTGTGAGACATACACCAACGGTCCCCTTGTGTGAGACATATACCAACGGTGGCCTTGTGTGAGACATACACCAACGGTCACCTTGTGTGAGACATACACCAACGGTCACCTTGTGTGAGACATACACCAACGGTCACCTTGTGTGAGACATACACCAACCTTGGCCTTGTGTGAGACATACACCAACGGTCCCCTTGTGTGAGACATACACCAACTGTGGCCTTGTGTGTGACATACACCAACGGTGGCCTTGTGTGAGACATACACCAACAGGCACCTTATGTGAGATATACACCAACGGTCACCTTGTGTGAGACATACACCAACGGACACCTTGTGTGAGACATACACCAACGGTGGCCTTGTGTGAGACATATACCAACGGTGGCCTTGTGTGTGACATACACCTACGGTGGCCTTGTGTGAGACATACTCCAACGGTCCCCTTGTGTGAGACATACACCAACGGTGGCCTCGTGTGTGACATACACCAACGGTCCCCTTGTGTGAGACATACACCAACGGTCCCCTTGTGTGAGACATACACCAATGGTCCCCTTGTGTGAGACATACACCAACGGTCCCCTTGTGTGAGTCTTACACCAACGGTCACCTTGTGTGAGACATACACCAACGGTCACCATGTGTGAGATATACACCAACGGTCACCTTGTGTGAGACATTCACCAATGGGTACCTTGTGTGAGACATACACTAACGGTCACCTTGTGTGAGACATACACCAACCGTCACATTGTGTGGGACATACATCAACGGTCAATTTGTATGAGATATACACCAACGGTCTCCTTGTGTGAGACATACATCAACGGTCACCTTGTGTGAGACATACACCAACGGTGGCCTTGTGTGTGACATACACCAACGGTCCCCTTGTGTGAGACATTTACCAACGGTGGCTTTGTGTGAGACATACACCAATGGTCCCCTTGTGTGAGACATACACCAACGGTCCCCTTGTGTGAGACATACACCAACGGTGGCTTTGTGTGAGACATACACTAATGGTCCCCTTGTGTGAGACATACACCAACAGTCCCCTTGTGTGTGACATACACCAACGGTCCCCTTGTGTGAGACAGACCCCAACGGTCCCCTTGTTTGAGACATACACTAATGGTCCCCTTGTGTGAGACATACACCAACGGTCCCCTTGTGTGAAACATACACCAACGGTCCCCTTGTGTGAGACATACACCAACGGTCACCTTGTGTGAGGCATACCCCAACGGTCCCCTTGTGTGAGACATACACCAACGGTCCCCTTGTGTGAGACATACACCAACGGTGGCCTTGTGTGAGACATACACCAAAAGTCACCTTGTGTGAGACATACACCAAAAGTCACCTTGTGTGAGACATACACCAACGGTGGCCTTGTGTGAGACATACACCAACGGTCACCTTGTGTGAGACATACACCAACTGTGGCCTTGTGTGAGACATACACCAACGGTCCCCTTGTGTGAGACATACACCGACGGTGGCCTTGTGTGAGACATACACTAACGGTCCCCTTGTGTGAGACATACACCAACGGTCCCCTTGTGTGAGACTTACACCAACGGTCACCTTGTGTGAGACATACACCAACGGTCACCTTGTGTGAGACATACATTAACGGTCACCTTGTGTGAGACATACACCAACGGTCGCCTTGTGTGAGACA
The DNA here is from genome assembly GCF_040958095.1 of Procambarus clarkii. Taxonomy (NCBI): domain Eukaryota; kingdom Metazoa; phylum Arthropoda; class Malacostraca; order Decapoda; family Cambaridae; genus Procambarus; species Procambarus clarkii. The sequence goes on from NW_027190958.1 coordinate 4,903, forward strand.
TACACCAACGGTGGCCTTGTGTGAGACATACATTACCGGTGGCCTTGTGTGAGACCTACACCAAAGTCATCTTGTGTGAGACATACACCAACGGTCACCTTGTGTGAGACATACACCAACGGTCACCTTGTGTGAGACATACACCAACGGTCACCTTGTGTGAGACATACACCAACGGTCACCTTGTGTGAGACATACACCAACGGTCCCCTTGTGTGAGACATACACCAGCGGTCACCTTGTGTGAGACATACACCAACGGCCCCCTTGTGTGAGACATACACCAACGGTCCCCTTGTGTGAGACATACACCAACGGTCACCTTGTGTGAGACATACACCAACGGTGGCCTTGTGAGAGACATACACTAACGGTGGCCTTGTGTGAGACATACACCAACGGTGGCCTTGTGTGAGACATACATTAACGGTCACCTTGTGTGAGATCTACACCAACGGTCCCCTTGTGTGAGACATACACCAACGGTCACCTTGTGCGAGACATACACCAACGGTCACCTTGTGTGAGACATACACCAACGGTCACCTTGTGTGAGAAATACACCAACGGTCTCCTTGTGTGAGACATTCACCAACGGTGGCTTTGTGTGAGACATACACCAATGGTCCCCTTGTGTGAGACATACACCAGCGGTCCCCTTGTGTGAGACATACACCAACGGCCCCCTAGTGTGAGACATACACCAACGGTCCCCTTGTGTGAGACATACACCAACGGTCCTCTTGTGTGAGATATGCACCAACGGTCCCCTTGTGTGAGACATACACCAACGGTCACCTTGTGCGAGACATACACCAACGGTCACCTTGTGTGAGACATTCACCAACGGTCACCTTGTGTGAGACATACACTAACGGTCCTCTTGTGTGAGATATAAACCAACGGTCCCCTTGTGTGAGACATACACCAACGGTCATCTTGTGTGAGACATACACCAACGGACACCTTGTGTGAGACATACAGCAACGGTCACCTTGTGTGAGACATACACCAACGGTCACCTTGTGTGAGACATACACCAACGGTCCCCTTGTGTGAGACATACACCAGCGGTCACCTTGTGTGAGACATACACCAACGGCCCGCTTGTGTGAGACATACAAAAACGGTCCCCTTGTGTGAGACATACACCAACGGTCCTCTTGTGTGAGATATACACCAACGGTCCCCTTGTGTGAGACATACACCAACGGTCACCTTGTGTGAGACATACACCAACGGTGGCCTTGTGAGAGATATACACTAACGGTGGCCTTGTGTGAGACATACACCAACGGTGGCCTTGTGTGAGACATACATTAACGGTCACCTTGTGTGAGATCTACACCAACGGTCCCCTTGTGTGAGACATACACCAACGGTCACCTTGTGTGAGACATACACCAACGGTCACCTTGTGTGAGACATACACCAACGGTCACCTTGTGTGAGACATACACCAACGGTCCCCTTGTGTGAGACATTCACCAACGGTGGCTTTGTGTGAGACATACACCAATGGTCCCCTTGTGTGAGACATACACCAGCGGTCCCCTTGTGTGAGACATACACCAACGGCCCCCTTGTGTGAGACATACACCAACGGTCCCCTTGTGTGAGACATACACCAACGGTCCTCTTGTGTGAGATATGCACCAACGGTCCCCTTGTGTGAGACATACACCAACGGTCACCTTGTACGAGACATACACCAACGGTCACCTTGTGTGAGACATTCACCAACGGTCACCTTGTGTGAGACATACACTAACGGTCCTCTTGTGTGAGATATACACCAACGGTCCCCTTGTGTGAGACATACACCAACGGTCATCTTGTGTGAGACATACACCAACGGTCACCTTGTGTGAGACATACACCAACGGTCACCTTGTGTGAGACATACACCAACGGTCACCTTGTGTGAGAAATACACCAACGGTCATCTTGTGTGAGACATACACCAACGGTCCCCTTGTGTGAGACATACACCAACGGTGGCTTTGTGTGAGACATACACCAACGGTGGCCTTGTGTGGGACATACACCAACGGTGGCCTTGTGTGAGACATACACCAACGGTCACCTTGTGCGAGACATACATCAACGGTCACCTTGTGTGAGACATACATCAACGGTCACCTTGTGTGAGAAATACACCAACGGTCTCCTTGTGTGAGACATACACCAACGGTCACCTTGTGTGAGACATACACCAACGGTGGCCTTGTGTGTGAAATACACCAACGGTCCCCTTGTGTGAGACATACACCAACGGTGGCTTTGTGTGAGACAAACACTAATGGTCCCCTTGTGTGAGACATACACCAACAGTCCCCTTGTGTGAGACATACACCAACGGTCCCCTTGTGTGAGACATACACCAACGGTCCCCTTGTGTGAGACATATACCAACGGTGGCCTTGTGTGAGACATACACCAACGGTCACCTTGTGTGAGACATACACCAACGGTCACCTTGTGTGAGACATACACCAACGGTCACCTTGTGTGAGACATACACCAACCTTGGCCTTGTGTGAGACATACACCAACGGTCCCCTTGTGTGAGACATACACCAACTGTGGCCTTGTGTGTGACATACACCAACGGTGGCCTTGTGTGAGACATACACCAACAGGCACCTTATGTGAGATATACACCAACGGTCACCTTGTGTGAGACATACACCAACGGACACCTTGTGTGAGACATACACCAACGGTGGCCTTGTGTGTGACATACACCTACGGTGGCCTTGTGTGAGACATACTCCAACGGTCCCCTTGTGTGAGACATACACCAACGGTCCCCTTGTGTGAGACATACACCAACGGTGGCCTCGTGTGTGACATACACCAACGGTCCCCTTGTGTGAGACATACACCAACGGTCCCCTTGTGTGCGACATACACCAACGGTCCCCTTGTGTGAGACATACACCAACGGTCCCCTTGTGTGAGACATACACCAACGGTCCCCTTGTGTGAGACATATACCAACGGTGGCCTTGTGTGAGACATACACCAACGGTCACCTTGTGTGAGACATACACCAACGGTCACCTTGTGTGAGACATACACCAACGGTCACCTTGTGTGAGACATACACCAACCTTGGCCTTGTGTGAGACATACACCAACGGTCCCCTTGTGTGAGACATACACCAACTGTGGCCTTGTGTGTGACATACACCAACGGTGGCCTTGTGTGAGACATACACCAACAGGCACCTTATGTGAGATATACACCAACGGTCACCTTGTGTGAGACATACACCAACGGACACCTTGTGTGAGACATACACCAACGGTGGCCTTGTGTGTGACATACACCTACGGTGGCCTTGTGTGAGACATACTCCAACGGTCCCCTTGTGTGAGACATACACCAACGGTCCCCTTGTGTGAGACATACACCAACGGTGGCCTCGTGTGTGACATACACCAACGGTCCCCTTGTGTGAGACATACACCAACGGTCCCCTTGTGTGCGACATACACCAACGGTCCCCTTGTGTGAGACATACACCAACGGTCTCCTTGTGTGAGTCATACACCAACGGTCACCTTGTGTGAGACATACACCAACGGTCACCATGTGTGAGATATACACCAACGGTCACCTTGTGTGAGACATACACCTACGCTCATCTTGTGTGAGACATACACCAACGGTCCCCTTGTGTGAGACATTCACCAATGGGTACCTTGTGTGAGACATACACTAACGGTCACCTTGTGTGAGACATACACCAACCGTCACATTGTGTGGGACATACATCAACGGTCAATTTGTATGAGATATACACCAACGGTCTCCTTGTGTGAGATATACACCAACGGTCACCTTGTGTGAGACATACACCAACGGTGGCCTTGTGTGTGACATACACCAACGGTCCCCTTGTGTGAGACATTTACCAACGGTGGCTTTGTGTGAGACATACACCAATGGTCCCCTTGTGTGAGACATACACCAACGGTCCCCTTGTGTGAGACATACACCAACGGTGGCTTTGTGTGAGACATACACTAATGGTCCCCTTGTGTGAGACATACACCAACAGTCCCCTTGTGTGTGACATACACCAACGGTCCCCTTGTGTGAGACAGACCCCAACGGTCCCCTTGTTTGAGACATACACTAATGGTCCCCTTGTGTGAGACATACACCAACGGTCCCCTTGTGTGAAACATACACCAACGGTCCCCTTGTGTGAGACATACACCAACGGTCACCTTGTGTGAGGCATACCCCAACGGTCCCCTTGTGTGAGACATACACCAACGGTCCCCTTGTGTGAGACATACACCAACGGTGGCCTTGTGTGAGACATACACCAAAAGTCACCTTGTGTGAGACATACACCAAAAGTCACCTTATGTGAGACATACACCAACGGTGGCCTTGTGTGAGACATACACCAACGGTCACCTTGTGTGAGACATACACCAACTGTGGCCTTGTGTGAGACATACACCAACGGTCCCCTTGTGTGAGACATACACCGACGGTGGCCTTGTGTGAGACATACACTAACGGTCCCCTTGTGTGAGACATACACCAACGGTCCCCTTGTGTGAGACTTACACCAACGGTCACCTTGTGTGAGACATACACCAACGGTCACCTTGTGTGAGACATACATTAACGGTCACCTTGTGTGAGACATACACCAACGGTCGCCTTGTGTGAGACATACACCAACGGTGGCCTTGTGTGAGACATACATTACCGGTGGCCTTGTGTGAGACCTACACCAAAGTCATCTTGTGTGAGACATACACCAACGGTCACCTTGTGTGAGACATACACCAACGGTCACCTTGTGTGAGACATACACCAACGGTCACCTTGTGTGAGACATACACCAACGGTCCCCTTGTGTGAGACATACACCAGCGGTCACCTTGTGTGAGACATACACCAACGGCCCCCTTGTGTGAGACATACACCAACGGTCCCCTTGTGTGAGACATACACCAACTGTCACCTTGTGTGAGACATACACCAACGGTGGCCTTGTGAGAGACATACACTAACGGTGGCCTTGTGTGAGACATACACCAACGGTGGCCTTGTGTGAGACATACATTAACGGTCACCTTGTGTGAGATCTACACCAACGGTCCCCTTGTGTGAGACATACACCAACGGTCACCTTGTGTGAGACATACACCAACGGTCACCTTGTGTGAGACATACACCAACGGTCACCTTGTGTGAGAAATACACCAACGGTCTCCTTGTGTGAGACATTCACCAACGGTGGCTTTGTGTGAGACATACACCAATGGTCCCCTTGTGTGAGACATACACCAACGGCCCCCTTGTGTGAGACATACACCAACGGTCCTCTTGTGTGAGACATACACCAACGGTCCTCTTGTGTGAGATATGCACCAACGGTCCCCTTGTGTGAGACATACACCAACGGTCACCTTGTGCGAGACATACACCAACGGTCACCTTGTGTGAGACATTCACCAACGGTCACCTTGTGTGAGACATACACTAACGGTCCTCTTGTGTGAGATATACACCAACAGTCCCCTTGTGTGAGACATACACCAACGGTCATCTTGTGTGAGACATACACCAACGGTCACCTTGTGTGAGACCTACACCAACGGTCATCTTGTGTGAGACATACACCAACGGTCACCTTGTGTGAGACATACACCAACGGTCACCTTGTGTGAGACATACACCAACGGTCGCCTTGTGTTAGACATACACCAACGGTGGCCTTGTGTGAGACATACACCAACGGTCCCCTTGTGTGAGACATACACCGACGGTGGCCTTGTGTGAGACATACACTAACGGTGGCCTTGTGTGAGACATACACCAACGGTGGCCTTGTGTGAGACATACATTAACGGTGGCCTTTTGTGAGATATACACCAACGGCCTCCTTGTGTGAGACATACACCAACGGTCCCCTTGTGTGAGACATACACCAACGGTCCTCTTGTGTGAGATATACACCAACGGTCCCCTTGTGTGAGACATACACCAACGGTCACCTTGTGTGAGATATGCACCAACGGTCCCCTTGTGTGAGACATACACCAAGGGTCACCTTGTGCGAGACATACACCAACGGTCACCTTGTGTGAGACATTCACCAACGGTCACCTTGTGTGAGACATACACTAACGGTCCTCTTGTGTGAGATATACACCAACGGTCCCCTTGTGTGAGACATACACCAACGGTCATCTTGTGTGAGACATACACCAACGGTCACCTTGTGTGAGACATACACCAACGGTCACCTTGTGTGAGACATACACCAACGGTCACCTTGTGTGAGACCTACACCAACGGTCATCTTGTGTGAGACATACACCAACGGTCACCTTGTGTGAGACATACACCAACGGTCACCTTGTGTGAGACATACACCAACGGTCGCCTTGTGTTAGACATACACCAACGGTGGCCTTGTGTGAGACATACACCAACGGTCCCCTTGTGTGAGACATACACCGCGGTGTATGTCTCACACAAGGGGACCGTTGGTGTATGTCTCACACAAGGCCACCGTTGGTGTATGTCTAACACAAGGCGACCGTTGGTGTATGTCTCACACAAGGTGACCGTTGGTGTATGTCTCACACAAGGTGACCGTTGGTGTATGTCTCACACAAGATGACCGTTGGTGTAGGTCTCACACAAGGTGACCGTTGGTGTATGTCTCACACAAGGTGACCGTTGGTGTATGTCTCACACAAGGTGACCGTTGGTGTATGTCTCACACAAGATGACCGTTGGTGTATGTCTCACACAAGGGGACCGTTGGTGTATATCTCACACAAGAGGACCGTTAGTGTATGTCTCACACAAGGTGACCGTTGGTGAATGTCTCACACAAGGTGACCGTTGGTGTATGTCTCGCACAAGGTGACCCTTGGTGTATGTCTCACACAAGGGGACCGTTGGTGCATATCTCACACAAGGTGACCGTTGGTGTATGTCTCACACAAGGGGACCGTTGGTGTATATCTCACACAAGAGGACCGTTGGTGTATGTCTCACACAAGGGGACCGTTGGTGTATGTCTCACACAAGGAGGCCGTTGGTGTATATCTCACAAAAGGCCACCGTTAATGTATGTCTCACACAAGGCCACCGTTGGTGTATGTCTCACACAAGGCCACCGTTAGTGTATGTCTCACACAAGGCCACCGTCGGTGTATGTCTCACACAAGGGGACCGTTGGTGTATGTCTCACACAAGGCCACCGTTGGTGTATGTCTAACACAAGGCGACCGTTGGTGTATGTCTCACACAAGGTGACCGTTGGTGTATGTCTCACACAAGGTGACCGTTGGTGTATGTCTCACACAAGATGACCGTTGGTGTAGGTCTCACACAAGGTGACCGTTGGTGTATGTCTCACACAAGATGACCGTTGGTGTATGTCTCACACAAGGGGACTGTTGGTGTATATCTCACACAAGAGGACCGTTAGTGTATGTCTCACACAAGGTGACCGTTGGTGAATGTCTCACACAAGGTGACCGTTGGTGTATGTCTCGCACAAGGTGACCGTTGGTGTATGTCTCACACAAGGGGACCGTTGGTGCATATCTCACACAAGAGGACCGTTGGTGTATGTCTCACACAAGAGGACCGTTGGTGTATGTCTCACACAAGGGGGCCGTTGGTGTATGTCTCACACAAGGGGACCATTGGTGTATGTCTCACACAAAGCCACCGTTGGTGAATGTCTCACACAAGGAGACCGTTGGTGTATTTCTCACACAAGGTGACCGTTGGTGTATGTCTCACACAAGGTGACCGTTGGTGTATGTCTCACACAAGGTGACCGTTGGTGTATGTCTCACACAAGGGGACCGTTGGTGTAGATCTCACACAAGGTGACCGTTAATGTATGTCTCACACAAGGCCACCGTTGGTGTATGTCTCACACAAGGCCACCGTTAGTGTATGTCTCTCACAAGGCCACCGTTGGTGTATGTCTCACACAAGGTGACCGTTGGTGTATGTCTCACACAAGGGGACCGTTGGTGTATGTCTCACACAAGGGGGCCGTTGGTGTATGTCTCACACAAGGTGACCGCTGGTGTATGTCTCACACAAGGGGACCGTTGGTGTATGTCTCACACAAGGTGACCGTTGGTGTATGTCTCACACAAGGTGACCGTTGGTGTATGTCTCACACAAGGTGACCGTTGGTGTATGTCTCACACAAGATGACTTTGGTGTAGGTCTCACACAAGGCCACCGGTAATGTATGTCTCACACAAGGCCACCGTTGGTGTATGTCTCACACAAGGCGACCGTTGGTGTATGTCTCACACAAGGTGACCGTTAATGTATGTCTCACACAAGGTGACCGTTGGTGTATGTCTCACACAAGGTGACCGTTGGTGTAAGTCTCACACAAGGGGACCGTTGGTGTATGTCTCACACAAGGGGACCGTTAGTGTATGTCTCACACAAGGCCACCGTCGGTGTATGTCTCACACAAGGGGACCGTTGGTGTATGTCTCACACAAGGCCACAGTTGGTGTATGTCTCACACAAGGTGACCGTTGGTGTATGTCTCACACAAGGCCACCGTTGGTGTATGTCTCACATAAGGTGACTTTTGGTGTATGTCTCACACAAGGTGACTTTTGGTGTATGTCTCACACAAGGCCACCGTTGGTGTATGTCTCACACAAGGGGACCGTTGGTGTATGTCTCACACAAGGGGACCGTTGGGGTATGCCTCACACAAGGTGACCGTTGGTGTATGTCTCACACAAGGGGACCGTTGGTGTATGTTTCACACAAGGGGACCGTTGGTGTATGTCTCACACAAGGGGACCATTAGTGTATGTCTCAAACAAGGGGACCGTTGGGGTCTGTCTCACACAAGGGGACCGTTGGTGTATGTCACACACAAGGGGACTGTTGGTGTATGTCTCACACAAGGGGACCATTAGTGTATGTCTCACACAAAGCCACCGTTGGTGTATGTCTCACACAAGGGGACCGTTGGTGTATGTCTCACACAAGGGGACCATTGGTGTATGTCTCACACAAAGCCACCGTTGGTAAATGTCTCACACAAGGGGACCGTTGGTGTATGTCACACACAAGGCCACCGTTGGTGTATGTCTCACACAAGGTGACCGTTGGTGTATATCTCACACAAGGAGACCGTTGGTGTATATCTCATACAAATTGACCGTTGATGTATGTCCCACACAATGTGACGGTTGGTGTATGTCTCACACAAGGTGACCGTTAGTGTATGTCTCACACAAGGTACCCATTGGTGAATGTCTCACACAAGGGGACCGTTGGTGTATGTCTCACACAAGATGAGCGTAGGTGTATGTCTCACACAAGGTGACCGTTGGTGTATATCTCACACATGGTGACCGTTGGTGTATGTCTCACACAAGGTGACCGTTGGTGTATGACTCACACAAGGAGACCGTTGGTGTATGTCTCACACAAGGGGACCGTTGGTGTATGTCGCACACAAGGGGACCGTTGGTGTATGTCTCACACAAGGGGACCGTTGGTGTATGTCACACACGAGGCCACCGTTGGTGTATGTCTCACACAAGGGGACCGTTGGTGTATGTCTCACACAAGGGGACCGTTGGAGTATGTCTCACACAAGGCCACCGTAGGTGTATGTCACACACAAGGCCACCGTTGGTGTATGTCTCACACAAGGTGTCCGTTGGTGTATGTCTCACACAAGGTGACCGTTGGTGTATATCTCACATAAGGTGCCTGTTGGTGTATGTCTCACACAAGGCCACCGTTGGTGTATGTCACACACAAGGCCACAGTTGGTGTATGTCTCACACAAGGGGACCGTTGGTGTATGTCTCACACAAGGCCAAGGTTGGTGTATGTCTCACACAAGGTGACCGTTGGTGTATGTCTCACACAAGGTGACCGTTGGTGTATGTCTCACACAAGGTGACCGTTGGTGTATGTCTCACACAAGGCCACCGTTGGTATATGTCTCACACAAGGGGACCGTTGGTGTATGTCTCACACAAGGGGACCGTTGGTGTATGTCTCACACAAGGGGACCGTTGGTGTATGTCGCACACAAGGGGACCGTTGGTGTATGTCTCACACAAGGGGACCGTTGGTGTATGTCACACACGAGGCCACCGTTGGTGTATGTCTCACACAAGGGGACCGTTGGTGTATGTCTCACACAAGGGGGACCGTTGGAGTATGTCTCACACAAGGCCACCGTAGGTGTATGTCACACACAAGGCCACCGTTGGTGTATGTCTCACACAAGGTGTCCGTTGGTGTATGTCTCACACAAGGTGACCGTTGGTGTATATCTCACATAAGGTGCCTGTTGGTGTATGTCTCACACAAGGCCACCGTTGGTGTATGTCACACACAAGGCCACAGTTGGTGTATGTCTCACACAAGGGGACCGTTGGTGTATGTCCTCACACAAGGCCAAGGTTGGTGTATGTCTCACACAAGGTGACCGTTGGTGTATGTCTCACACAAGGTGACCGTTGGTGTATGTCTCACACAAGGTGACCGTTGGTGTATGTCTCACACAAGGCCACCGTTGGTATATGTCTCACACAAGGGGACCGTTGGTGTATGTCTCACACAAGGGGACCGTTGGTGTATGTCTCACACAAGGGGACTGTTGGTGTATGTCTCACACAAGGGGACCATTAGTGTTTGTCTCACACAAAGCCACCGTTGGTGTATGTCTCACACAAGGGGACCGTTGGTGTATTTCACACACAAGGCCACCGTTGGTGTATGTCTCACACAAGGTGACCGTTGGTGTATGTCTCACACAAGGAGACCGTTGGTGTATTTCTCACACAAGGTGACCGTTGATGTATGTCTCACACAAGGTGACCGTTGATGTATGTCTCGCACAAGGTGACCGTTGGTGTATGTCTCACACAAGGCCACCGTTGGTGTATGTCCCACACAAGGCCACCGTTGGTGTATGTCTCACACAAAGCCACCGTTGGTGTATGTCTCACACAAGGGGACCGTTGGTGTATGTCTCACACAAGATGACCGTTGGTGTATTTCTCACACAAGGTGACCGTTGGTGTATGTCTCACACAAGGTGACCGTTGGTGTATGTCTCACACAAGGTGACCGTTGGTGTATGTCTCACACAAGATGACCGTTGGTGTATGTCTCACACAAGGGGACCGTTGGTGTATATCTCACACAAGAGGACCGTTAGTGTATGTCTCACACAAGGTGACCGTTGGTGAATGTCTCACACAAGGTGACCGTTGGTGTATGTCTCGTACAAGGTGACCGTTGGTGTATGTCTCACACAAGGGGACCGTTGGTGCATATCTCACACAAGAGGACCGTTGGTGTATGTCTCACACAAGGGGACCGTTGGTGTATGTCTCACACAAGGGGGCCGTTGGTGTATGTCTCACACAAGGGGACCGCTGGTGTATGTCTCACACAAGGGGACCATTGGTGTATGTCTCACGCAAAGCCACCGTTGGTGAATGTCTCACACAAGGGGACCGTTGGTGTATGTCTCACACAAGGTGACCGTTGGTGTATGTCTCACACAAGGTGACCGTTGGTGTATGTCTCACACAAGGTGACCGTTGGTGTATGTCTCACACAAGGGGACCGTTGGTGTAGATCTCACACAAGGTGACCGTTAATGTATGTCTCACACAAGGCCACCGTTGGTGTATGTCTCACACAAGGCCACCGTTAGTGTATATCTCTCACAAGGCCACCGTTGGTGTATGTCTCACACAAGGTGACCGTTGGTGTATGTCTCACACAAGGGGACCGTTGGTGTATATCTCACACAAGAGGACCGTTGGTGTATGTCTCACACAAGGGGACCGTTTTTGTATGTCTCACACAAGCGGGCCGTTGGTGTATGTCTCACACAAGGTGACCGCTGGTGTATGTCTCACACAAGGGGACCGTTGGTGTATGTCTCACACAAGGTGACCGTTGGTGTATGTCTCACACAAGGTGACCGTTGCTGTATGTCTCACACAAGGTGTCCGTTGGTGTATGTCTCACACAAGATGACCGTTGGTGTATGTCTCACACAAGGGGACCGTTGGTTTATATCTCACACAAGAGGACCGTTAGTGTATGTCTCACACAAGGTGACCGTTGGTGAATGTCTCACACAAGGTGACCGTTGGTGTATGTCTCGCACAAGGTGACCGTTGGTGTATGTCTCACACAAGGGGACCGTTGGTGCATATCTCACACAAGAGGACCGTTGGTGTATGTCTCACACAAGGGGACCGTTGGTGTATGTCTCACACTAGGGGGCCGTTGGTGTATGTCTCACACAAGGGGACCGCTGGTGTATGTCTCACACAAGGGGACCATTGGTGTATGTCTCACACAAAGCCACCGTTGGTGAATGTCTCACACAAGGAGACCGTTGGTGTATTTCTCACACAAGGTGACCGTTGGTGTATGTCTCACACAAGGTGACCGTTGGTGTATGTCTCGCACAAGGTGACCGTTGGTGTATGTCTCACACAAGGGGACCGTTGGTGTAGATCTCACACAAGGTGACCGTTAATGTATGTCTCACACAAGGCCACCGTTGGGTGTATGTCTCACACAAGGCCACCGTTAGTGTATGTCTCTCACAAGGCCACCGTTGGTGTATGTCTCACACAAGGTGACCGTTGGTGTATGTCTCACACAAGGGGACCGTTGGTGTATGTCTCACACAAGGGGGCCGTTGGTGTATGTCTCACACAAGGTGACCGCTGGTGTATGTCTCACACAAGGGGACCGTTGGTGTATGTCTCACACAAGGTGACCGTTGGTGTATGTCTCACACAAGGTGACCGTTGGTGTATGTCTCACACAAGGTGACCGTTGGTGTATGTCTCACACAAGGTGACCGTTGTGTATGTCTCACACAAGATGACTTTGGTGTAGGTCTCACACAAGGCCACCGGTAATGTATGTCTCACACAAGGCCACCGTTGGTGTATGTCTCACACAAGGCGACCGTTTGGTGTATGTCTCACACAAGGGTGACCGTTAATGTATGTCTCACACAAGGTGACCGTTGGTGTATGTCTCACACAAGGTGACCGTTGGTGTAAGTCTCACACAAGGGGACCGTTGGTGTATGTCTCACACAAGGGGACCGTTAGTGTATGTCTCACACAAGGCCACCGTCGGTGTATGTCTCACACAAGGGGACCGTTGGTGTATGTCTCACACAAGGCCACAGTTGGTGTATGTCTCACACAAGGTGACCGTTGGTGTATGTCTCACACAAGGCCACCGTTGGTGTATGTCTCACACAAGGTGACTTTTGGTGTATGTCTCACACAAGGTGACTTTTGGTGTATGTCTCACACAAGGCCACCGTTGGTGTATGTCTCACACAAGGGGACCGTTGGTGTATGTCTCACACAAGGGGACCGTTGGGGTATGCCTCACACAAGGTGACCGTTGGTGTATGTCTCACACAAGGGGACCGTTGGTGTATGTTCACACAAGGGGACCGTTGGTGTATGTCTCACACAAGGGGGACCATTAGTGTATGTCTCAAACAGGGGACCGGTTGGGGTCTGTCTCACACAAGGGGGACCGTTGGTGTATGTCACACACAAGGGGGACTGTTGGTGTATGTCTCACACAAGGGGACCATTAGTGTATGTCTCACACAAAGCCACCGTTGGTGTATGTCTCACACACAGGGGACCGTTGGTGTATGTCTCACACAAGGGGACCATTGGTGTATGTCTCACACAAAGCCACCGTTGGTAATGTCTCACACAAGGGGACCGTTGGTGTATGTCACACACAAGGCCACCGTTGGTGTATGTCTCACACAAGGTGACCGTTGATGTATGTCTCACACAAGGAGACCGTTGGTGTATATCTCATACAAATTGACCGTTGATGTATGTCCCACACAATGTGACGGTTGGTGTATGTCTCACACAAGGTGACCGTTAGTGTATGTCTCACACAAGGTACCCATTGGGTGAATGTCTCACACAAGGTGACCGTTGGTGTATATCTCACACATGGTGACCGTTGGTGTATGTCTCACACAAGGGTGACCGTTGGTGTAAGACTCACACAAGGGGACCGTTGGTGTATGGTCTCACACAAGGGGACCATTGGTGTATGTCTCACACAAGGGGACCGGTTGGTGTATGTCTCACACAAGGGGACCGTTGGTGTATGTCACACACGAGGCCACCGTTGGTGTATGTCTCACACAAGGGGACCGTTGGAGTATGTCTCACACAAGGCCACCGTAGGTGTATGTCACACACAAGGCCACCGTTGGTATATGTCTCACACAAGGCCACCGTTGGTGTATTGTCTCACACAAGGTGTCCGTTGGTGTATGTCTCACACAAGGTGACCGTTGGTGTATATCTCACATAAGGTGCCTGTTGGTGTATGTCTCACACAAGGCCACCGTTGGTGTATGTCCACACACAAGGCCACAGTTGGTGTATGTCTCACACAAGGGGACCGTTGGTGTATGTCTCACACAAGGCCAAGGTTGGTGTATGTCTCACACAAGGTGACCGTTGGTGTATGTCTCACACAAGGTGACCGTTGGTGTATGTCTCACACAAGGTGACCGTTGGTGTATGTCTCACACAAGGCCACCGTTGGTATATGTCTCACACAAGGGGACCGTTGGTGTATGTCTCACCACAAGGGGACCGTTGGTGTATGTCTCACACAAGGGGACTGTTGGTGTATGTCTCACACAAGGGGACCATTAGTGTTTGTCTCACACAAAGCCACCGTTGGTGTATGTCTCACACAAGGGGACCGTTGGTGTATTTCACACACAAGGCCACCGTTGGTGTATGTCTCACACAAGGTGACCGTTGGTGTATGTCTCACACAAGGAGACCGTTGGTGTATTTCTCACACAAGGTGACCGTTGATGTATGTCTCACACAAGGTGACCGTTGATGTATGTCTCGCACAAGGTGACCGTTGGTGTATGTCTCACACAAGGCCACCGTTGGTGTATGTTCCCACACAAGGCCACCGTTGGTGTATGTCTCACACAAGCCACCGTTGGTGTATGTCTCACACAAGGGGACCGTTGGTGTATGTCTCACACAAAGATGACCGTTGGTGTATTTCTCACCCAGGTGACCGTTGGTGTATGTCTCACACAAGGTGACCGTTGGTGTATGTCTCACACAAGGTGACCGTTGGTGTATGTCTCACACAAGATGACCGTTGGTGTATGTCTCACACAAGGGGACCGTTGGTGTATATCTCACACAAGAGGACCGTTAGTGTATGTCTCACACAAGGTGACCGTTGGTGAATGTCTCACACAAGGTGACCGTTGGTGTATGTCTCGTACAAGGTGACCGTTGGTGTATGTCTCACACAAGGGGACCGTTGGTGCATATCTCACACAAGAGGACCGTTTGGTGTATGTCTCACACAAGGGGACCGTTGGTGTATGTCTCACACAAGGGGGCCGTTGGTGTATGTCTCACACAAGGGGACCGCTGGTGTATGTCTCACACAAGGGGACCATTGGTGTATGTCTCACACAAGCCACCGTTGGTGAATGTCTCACACAAGGGGACCGTTGGTGTATGTCTCACACAAGGTGACCGTTGGTGTATGTCTCACACAAGGTGACCGTTGGTGTATGTCTCACACAAGGTGACCGTTTGGTGTATGTCTCACACAAGGGACCGTTGGTGTAGATCTCACACAAGGTGACCGTTAATGTATGTCTCACACAAGGCCACCGTTGGTGTATGTCTCACACAAGGGGACCGTTGGTGTATGTCTCACACAAGGGGACCGTTAGTGTATGTCTCACACAAGGCCACCGTCGGTGTATGTCTCACACAAGGGGACCGTTGGTGTATGTCTCACACAAGGCCACAGTTGGTGTATGTCTCACACAAGTGACCGTTGGTGTATGTCTCACACAAGGCCACCGTTGGTGTATGTCTCACACAAGGTGACTTTTGGTGTATGTCTCACACAAGGTGACTTTTGGTGTATGTCTCACACAAGGCCACCGTTGGTGTATGTCTCACACAAGGGGACCGTTGGTGTATGTCTCACACAAGGGGACCGTTGGGGTATGCCTCACACAAGGTGACCGTTGGTGTATGTCTCACACAAGGGGACCGTGGTGTATGTTTCACACAAGGGGACCGTTGGTGTATGTCTCACACAAGGGGACCATTAGTGTATGTCTCAAACAAGGGGACCGTTGGGGTCTGTCTCACACAAGGGGACCGTTGGTGTATGTCACACACAAGGGGACTGTTGGTGTATGTCTCCACAAGGGGACCATTAGTGTATGTCTCACACAAAGCCACCGTTGGTGTATGTCTCACACAAGGGGACCGTTGGTGTATGTCTCACACAAGGGGACCATTGGTGTATGTCTCACACAAAGCCACCGTTGGTAAATGT
>NW_027190959.1:0-21320 GCF_040958095.1 Procambarus clarkii
ATTATAGGGGATATTCAGCATCACTTGGAATATTAACCAATCATATAAATCCAATATATATTTTTATTTTACTTTAAGCGAGGAATTCATCTTTATATTAATTTTTAATCATACAAATGAACAAAAGCAATTCTTCACTAGACGTAATGAATGAATAAATGATCAAGGTTTTAATGTGTTTCATGAATATATATATATATATATATATATATATATATAATTATATATATATATATATATATATATATATATAATATATATATAATATAATATATATATATATAATATAATATAATATAATATATTATAATACTTGTGAACCAGAATATGTTTGAGCAGCAGCGATCGTGCCTGCCATTGGCCGAAGTGCAACAATTCAAATAAATTTAAAGGGCCTGCTCGGGTATATAAGAGAGGCTGGGAGACTGGGGCCGGTGGTGGGTGATGGGGGAGTGATGGTGTGGTGTGGGTGTGGTTGTGGTATGGTGTTGTTAAGAGTTGATTTACGGCCAGCCAGCCAGCTGCAGCCAAGGCAGGGCAGGGCAGGGCAAGGCAAGGCAAGGCAAGGCAAGGCAAGGCAAGGCAAGGCAATAACAGGACAGGACAGGCAAGGCAAGGCAAGGCAAGGCAAGGCAAGCAGGCGGGCGGGCGGGCGGGCGGGCGGGCGGGCGGCAGGCAGGCAGGCAGGCAGCCAGCCAGCAGCCAGCCAGCCAGCCAGCCAGCCAGCCCAGCAGCCAGCCAGCCAGCCAGCCAGCCAGGCCAGGCAGGCAGGCAGGCAGGCAGGCAGGCAGGCAGGCAGGCAGCCAGCCAGCCAGCCAGCCAGCCAGCCAGCCAGCCAGCCAGCCAGCCACTCCCACTTTGTATTTATATGCATTCAATTTATATTCAAACATTATATATGTTAAGGGCCTAGTTTTAGTGTTTATTTTAAAAATGACAAACATCGAGTCGTTTTACCAGTCCTTTAGCGTTAACGGTGATGCATTTTAAAACTGAACAGAAATCACCTTTTCTGGATATATCAAATATCGAATCCGCTTAATGTGCCTACAATTCAATCATTCAAAAAATACATAATTTACATCATGCCTTTTCATAGAACAGACAATAAGATTTGAGACAATAAGAACTTTACTTTTATAACTAAAGTTGCACAATTATACCAACTCTATGGTGGCTGGGTGGTAAGGTGTGTGGCTGGTATTTTGGAAGTCGCGAGTTCAAACGACCCAATGGGAATAATACTTTTTTTTTTTTGCCATACAATCTTCCTAATACTATTATGTAGGTTTGTGTGTGTTTTTTTATTCATTCTTTGGTTTTATAGATGACATACATATTGACTCCTTTTACCGGTCCTTAATTAGGCTCTGGGGAAGCAATGGTGGTGGTGGTGGTGGTGGTGCATTTAAAACTAAACCAAAAATCACCAGTTCTGGACGCGTCAAATATCATATCCGCTTAATGTGTCTACAACCTAATTACTTAAAACTACACTATTTAATTCATTCATATCATGTGCATATTGGTCATTATGCTCATACAACCGACATCAAAATTTATTTTCATTATTAGAATCATACATTTCATCAAGTAATACAGATAAAAGAGATTTTCTTTCTGAGAAGACCGTTAGTATTGGCTTGCAGGCAGGCAGGCAGGCAGGCATTTGAGGGTTATTATTTCGCCTGTTGATTGGGGGGAGGGTTGATGTGTTAGGGGGTTTTCGGTTAGATGTGGTGGTGGTGATTGGTGGTGATTGGTGGTGATTGGTGGTGATTGGTGGTGATTGGTGGTGGTGGTGGTGGTGGTAGTAGGTGGGAGTTGGGGGGGGGGGGGGGGGGGGGGGGGAGGGAGGGGGGGGGGGGGGGGGGAGGGAAGGGGAGGGGAATGATGGTCTGTGGATTCGTTCTCCGTACCCTTTACATATAAGCAAAAATATGCCTTCTTGTGGGTATAGAAACATTAACACAAATTATATCAGTAACTGATATTGTAGCCTTTTAAACAGAAAAGATTTGTACATACAAATACTTTTTAATTATCATTTATTTGTGGAAATGGCATTTACGTCATTAAATTGATACCTCAGCATCAAGCTTGTGTCCTGCAGCAGTGGTCCAGTGGTAAAGTGTATATAAGTGATGCGTATTCTTGGAGTTGCGAGTTCAAACCCGGATTAAGCTATATATATATACAACATGTTTTGTTTTGGTTGTTTGTTTTTGTATAAAGCCTCACACAATATCTATATTAAGCGAGTTTGTTTTAAACATGACATACATATTAATTCATTTTACCAGGCCTTATTCCACACAACTCCGTGAATTTCCCGTGGAGCCAGCCATTCAAACAAAAACAAACGAAACAAAACAAAACAAAACAAAAAAAAACATTATTGCCAACAGCATTTGGTGTTCCCAGGCGGTCACCCATCCAAGTACTAACCAAACCCAACGTTGCTTAACTTCGCTGATCGGACGAGAAGCGGTGTTCTCAACGTGGTATGGCCGTTGGCATGAGACTGCCTACACATTGTGGCTAATAACCAACTCTTTTAAGTCATCGCGGCAGGATACGGACCTGCTTGTGGTGTCTTAATGGTAATTGTATCCTAACATATTTTTGTCTCCTTGGCATGGATATTTAACATCGTTTATTCAGTCTTGGGTTTATGTTCTTTCGCCATTTACAGACATTTTACATCTACCTACTTCCTCAGCCTGCCCTGCCAATTTCTAATGAATTTGTGGATTTTCTTTTGTAATACAAACATGTGTGTGCTCATCTGCTCTTCAGTTTTTATGATATTTGTCTCATCTGTCCTGCTTTATGATACTTTTACAAAGAACATGAACAAATGCTTCTATTTTAGAGAAGATATGGGATCCAGGTTTCGGAGCCGTAAAACCAACCGTCGTGATTGGTGGACGAGTTGCCAGGTTGCAGCTTCTGTACCGTGCCGGCACATAAATAGGTTCGGCTCAAGCGGCGGCAGCATCATTCCCCCGTGACTGTCTGAGCGTCTCTCATCACCTTGGTTATCTCATCATCATCATGGTAGAAGCAAAGCCTACCAAGAAGGCTGCGGCTGCTGCTGCTGTGGTGGCCACCACCAGGAAACCTCGCGTCCAGGTTGCTCACCCGAAAACTAGTCAAATGGTTCTAGCCGCGGTCGCAGCACTCAAAGACCGTAAGGGCTCGTCTCTACAAGCAATCAAGAAGTACGTTGTTGCCAACAACAAAGTCGAGGCTGCCAAGATCGCCATTTACATCCGAAGATTTCTCAAGAAAGCAGTGGCTGACGGCATTCTTGTTCAGACCAAGGGAAGTGGAGCTAGTGGATCATTCAAGCTGGCCGTAGCAGAGAAGAGGGCCGTTCTAACTAACCCAAGAAAGCCACCACAACCAAGAAACCATCTACAGCAGCAAAGAAGGCCGTGGTAACTCCCAAGAAAGCCGCCACAAGCAACAAACCACCTACAGCCTTGAAAAAGAAGCAGCAGCAGCAGCAGCTTGTTGTTGGGAACAAAAAGCCCAAAATAAAGAGAGCTTCAAAATCTCCCAAACCACCCAAGGCAAAGAAAGCTGTCAAGAAAACAACAAAGGCAAAATAAACGACGACATGCAAGCAGCATGAATACACATGACAATAAACATCCAGGCCTCCCCCCTCAGTGGAGGGGCCTCATATGATTCCAAAAAGAGTTTAGTTTTGTAGACAAATAAATCATTACTTTTGGGGTAGATTTACTCTGTATATTATTATATATATATATATATATATATATATATATATATATATATATATATATATATATATATATATATATATTATATATACACATGGGTGAGGTGATATGGTACCAAAGTTTTGGGTAAGGTGATTGACATTTACACAAGATAAAACACGAACCAATGGGAATAAAAACATAAGAATGGAAGTAACTGCAGAAGGCCTATTGGCCCATAACACAAGCACTTCCTCTTGATGCTTCTATATTGGTTCGGAGTCTTGAAGCTATAATATATATATATATATATATATATATATATATATATATTAATATATATATATATATATATATATATATATATATATATATATATATGCACACAAAACTAAATAGTCTTGTTAGACAAATTGCCCCTATTAGAGGCAAGTTGACTAACAAGCCGAATGACTGCAATTGTTTTGAATTTGAGTTAAATCTAACATAGAAATGTAATCAAACCTAACCTAACCTATGCTAACCCAAGCTAAGCTAACCTAACCTAACCTAAGCTAACCCAAGCTAAGCTAACCTAACCTAACCTAACCTAACCTAACCTAACCTAAGCTAAGCTAACCTAACCTAACCTAACCCAGCAATTCATGATCTTAATATAATACTGTTAATTGGATAAACCAATTTGGAAAGAAATGTTCGAAAATAACAAAATTAACTGTGCTTGTTAGGAAAATTGGGCCTTGCATACTTGTCCCAATAGTGTGGTTCTCGCTTTTAGGTACGACATAAACGTATACCTAAGTTGAGAGAGAAAAAGATTCGCACTCAAACATGCATATCGATTGCCAGTCCTGAATTCTGGGTAGATATTCGTGTCCTCCCTTTTCATTTACCATCATTTGGATACTATCAAAACAGCTCTGAGAAGGATAAAATGAATAAAACGGGTAGCTCACTCATGTAAAAAGGAAGAGTTGGGAAAGATCTCTCTCTCTCTCTCTCTCTCTCTCTCTCTCTCTCCCCCCTCACCCCCCCCCCCCACCAATGATCCTGCTCTGCTAGTATATAACGTAACAAACCTTCCCCCCCCCCCCCCCCTCCCTCCCCAATCAGAGTCCCTTTAAGCATGCGAGGATAAAAAATAGATTTCATAAGACCCAATGTGCTAGCTGATATCAAAACAATTTATGTTATCGTCTATTAAGCCCTTCAGTAAAAAAAGTATAGGGACCTAATTAGGTCCCGTTTTGAGGTGGTGGTGGGTGGAATCGATGGATTAGCCAAGCTCTTATCCGCCGAATCCGTAGAGGGTACGACCCTGGCGCTTCAGAGCGTACACCACGTCCATAGCAGTGACGGTCTTCCTCTTGGCGTGTTCCGTGTAGGTTACAGCATCACGGATGACGTTCTCGAGGAACACCTTCAGGACGCCACGGGTCTCTTCGTAGATGAGACCCGAAATACGCTTCACGCCGCCACGACGAGCTAAGCGACGAATAGCGGGCTTGGTGATGCCCTGGATGTTGTCACGTAGCACCTTACGATGACGCTTGGCGCCACCCTTTCCGAGTCCCTTGCCTCCCTTGCCGCGTCCAGTCATGGTGTTGAAGTTGTGTGAATCGAATTGACGAATGCCCGCACGATTTCCCGACTATATCCCATCAAGCGGACGTACTAGTAGCATTGCAACTCCTGCCTGCCCTTACTTTACGCTTGTGGTCGAGTAGACACGGCTTTCTCACAACGCTTTCAAAACTGCAGTTGCCTACTCGTCTGTTTCACGTCCCTGTGAAATGACTTTTGCACAAATCCAAAAAATAGAGCAAAATCAGCGATAATAGTGATTGAGGTGAGCCGCCTGTTGGCTGCAGCCAGAGGAAGGAGGGGAGGGGCAACGGGGTGACGTAGGCGAGTCGAGCAGCCAATGGCGCTCGAGCAAGCGCCTCGAGACGGCGTATATAAGCAAAAATTTTTCGGCGCCGGCCATCACAAACCACAGTTGTTCACCATGGCTCGCACCAAGCAGACTGCTCGCAAGTCCACGGGAGGCAAGGCTCCTCGTAAGCAGCTGGCCACCAAGGCAGCACGCAAGTCTGCTCCTGCCACAGGGGGTGTGAAGAAGCCTCACCGTTACAGGCCCGGAACGGTCGCCCTGCGTGAGATCCGTCGTTACCAGAAGAGCACCGAGTTGCTCATCAGGAAACTTCCCTTCCAGCGTCTGGTGCGCGAGATTGCCCAGGACTTCAAGACCGATCTTCGCTTCCAGTCGTCTGCCGTCATGGCTTTACAGGAGGCATCCGAGGCTTACCTGGTCGGTCTCTTCGAGGACACTAACCTCTGTGCCATCCACGCAAGCGTGTCACCATCATGCCAAAGGACATTCAGCTTGCTCGCCGTATCCGTGGAGAGCGTGCATAAGCTAAATCGCACCCTAGTATACACCAAACTCGGCCCTTCTCAGGGCCAAAATATCCTTCTAAGGAGATTTCAGACATTCCTAGCATCAGTCATATGAATTAACCTTCATCTACACATATAATAAATAAATAAATAAATAAACAAATACACTAATTTAGGTGTCATACATACACGTGATATCAATAAATCAAGTCATTTGTAGTACAACCTGTTCTCTTACAAACAAAACGCCGTCGCTTTTCGCTCTTATGCACTGTCAAGGATCACCCACCCCCCCCCCCCCCCCCCCCCCCCCAAAATAAAAATTGTCATACTGTACTAGAAATAAAAGCAGCTTGTATAAGTGACATACTGTCCAGTCCTGTTTTATTCTGTTTTCGGTCCTCTGGCTTAATCTGTTAAGTTAGGAGATGACATTTTAAATTAACCGTTTTCTTGACATTTTCAAACCTAAGAGGGTGGCCTGCATAGTAATCCTAATGTGGAACATAACAATGAATCTCTAATCTCTAGAAAAAAAAAAAGATACCGAGTGCTTATATGTGTTGAGAGAGAGAGAGAGAGAGAGAGAGAGAGAGAGAGAGAGAGAGAGAGAGAGAGAGAGAGAGAGAGGAGAGAGAGAGAGAGGAGGAGAGAAGAGGAGAGAGAGAGAGAGAGAGAGAGAGAGAGAGAGACACAGACAGACAGACAGACAGACAAGACAGAGACAGACAAGACAGAGACAGACAGACAGACAGACAGACAGAGACTGAGAGAGAGAAACACACACAGACAGTTTCATAAATATTCTCATTTTATAGCTATTTGCTTTCAGTGACAGAGGTTTTTGTTATAATAGTATTGGTGTCTAACACTCACAATCTCTTTAGAAATTAAAGTGTGGCTCCAATGGAGCCGAGTTTGTTGGTTTGAGGCCAAGCCACCACCACAGGGCAGTAAGTAAGCCGTTTACTTGGAGGAGGTGTACTTGGTGACGGCCTTAGTGCCCTCAGAGACGGCGTGCTTGGCCAGTTCTCCGGGCAACAGGAGCCTTACAGCCGTCTGGATCTCCCGACTGGTAATGGTGGAACGCTTGTTGTAGTGGGCCAGGCGAGAAGCCTCGGCGGCGATGCGCTCGAAGATGTCGTTCACGAACGAGTTCATGATCGACATGGCTTTGGAAGAGATACCAGTGTCGGGGTGGACCTGCTTCAGCACTTTGTAGATGTAGATGCTGTAGCTCTCCTTCCTCCTGCGCTTCTTTTTCTTATCGCCCTTGGCAATGGCCTTCTGGGCCTTTCCGGCCTTCTTGGCAGCCTTTCCAGATGCCTTGGGTGGCATGATGATGCTCGTGCTGGCTGGCGTTGCGATACAATAATGAACTTTTGCGCGAGGCGAGCTTTCCTTTTATATCCCGCTCGCGACTCAGCTCAGAGCGGGTCGCGTGGCGGAGCGCGCTGATTGGTCAGTGGCGGGCTCCCTTGATCCTGAGCGGGGGTATATAACACGAAGCTCGATCTGCGGGGCGGCATAAAACACCACAAAACCCACAACAGCAGCAGCACATGTCAGGACGCGGCAAAGGGAGGCAAAGTGAAGGGCAAGTCAAAGTCTCGCTCCAGCAGGGCCGGACTTCAGTTCCCCCGTGGGCAGAATTCACCGTCTGCTGCGTAAGGGCAACTACGCCGAACGCGTCGGTGCTGGCGTCCTGTCTACCTGGCAGCCGTCATGGGAATACCTCGCTGCCGAAGTTCTGGAGCTCGCCGGTAATGCCGCACGTGACAACAAGAAGACCCGTATCATCCCACGTCACTTGCAGTGGCCATCCGCAACGAGCGAAGAAACTCAACAAACTTCTGTCTGGCGTTAACCATTGCACAGGGAGGTGTTCTTCCAAACATTCAGGCAGTTCTTTTGCCCAAAGAAGACATGAGAAGAAGTAAGCACTTCTGCCACCCACCACGACAAATACCATAACCAGGCTCCATCCGGAGCCACACACACTTTAATAGAGAGATTCAAGTAGACAATCAACTTTCAAACATTAACTAATAACATTTTATATTGATTTTCATTTGGAATGTGTACATAACAAACAAACAAAACAAAATTATAGGGGATATTCAGCATCACTTGGAATATTAACCAATCATATAAATCCAATATATATTTTATATTTTTACTTTAAGCGAGGAATTCATATTATATTAATTTTTAATCATACAAAATGAACAAAAGCAATTCTTCACTAGACGTAATGAATGAATAAATGATCAAGGTTTTAATGTGTTTCATGAATACTATATATATATATATATATATATATAATATATAATATATATATATTATATATATATATATATATATATATATATATATATATATAATATAATATAATATAATATATTATAATACTTGTGAACCAGAATATGTTTGAGCAGCCAGCGATCGTGCCTGCCATTGGCCGAAGTGCAACAATTCAACTAATTTAAAGGGCCCTGCTCGGGTATATAAGAGAGGCTGGGAGACTGGGGCCGGTGGTGGGTGATGGGTGATGAGTGATGGTGTGGTGTGGTATGGTGTTGTTAAGAGTTGATTTACGGCCAGCAGCAGCTGCAGCCAAGGCAGGGCAGGGCAGGGCAAGGCCAAGGCAAGGCAAGGCAAGGCAAGGCAAGGCAAAGGCAATAACAGGACAGGACAGGCAAGGCAAGGCAAGGCAAGGCAAGGCAAGCAGGCGGGCGGGGGGGCGGGCGGGCGGGGCGGGCAGGCAGGCAGGCAGGCAGCCAGGCCAGCCAGCCAGCCAGCCAGCCAGCCAGCCAGCCAGCCAGCCAGCCAGCCAGCCAGCCAGCCAGCCAGCAGCCGAGCCAGCAGCAGGCAGGCAGGCAGGCAGGCAGGCAGGCAGGCAGGCAGGCAGGCAGGCAGCCAGCCAGCCAGCCAGCCAGCCAGCCAGCCAGCCAGCCAGCCAGCCACTCCACTTTGTATTTATATGCATTCAATTTATATTCAAACATTATATATGTTAAGGGCCTAGTTTTAGTGTTTATTTAAAATGACAAACATCGAGGTCGTTTTACCAGTCCTTTAGCGTTAACGGTGATGCATTTTAAACTGAACAGAAATCACCTTTTCTGGATATATCAAATATCGAATCCGCTTAATGTGCCTACAATTCAATCATTCAAAAAATACATAATTTACATCATGCCTTTCATAGAACAGACAATAAGATTTGAGACAATAAGAACTTTACTTTTATAACTAAAGTTGCACAATTATACCAACTCTATGGTGGCTGGGTGGTAAGGTGTGTGGCTGGTATTTTGGAAGTCGCGAGTTCAAACGACCAATGGGAATAATACTTTTTTTTTTTTTGCCATACAATCTTCCTAATACTATTATGTAGGTTTGTGTGTGTGTTTTTTTTATTCATTCTTTGGTTTTATAGATGACATACATATTGACTCCTTTTACCGGTCCTTAATTAGGCTCTGGGGAAGCAATGGTGTGGTGGTGGTGGTGGTTGGTGCATTTAAAACTAAACCAAAAATCACCAGTTCTGGACGCGTCAAATATCATATCCGCTTAATTGTGTTCTACAACCTAATTACTTAAAAAACTACACTATTTAATTCATTCATGATCATGTGCATATTGGTCATTATGCTCATACAACCGACATCAAAATTTATTTTCATTATTAGAATCATAACATTTTCATCAAGTAATACAGATACAAAGAGATTTTTCTTTCTGAGAAGACCGTTAGTATTGGCTTGCAGGCAGGCAGGCAGCCAGGCATTTGAGGGTTATTATTTCGCCCTGTTGATTGGGGGGAGGGTTGATGTGTGTAGGGGTTTGTTCGGTTAGATGTGGTGGTGGTGATTGGTGGTGATGGTGGTGATTGGTGGTGATTGGTGGTGATTGGTGGTGGTGGCTGGTGGTGGTAGTAGGTGGGAGTGGGGGGGGGGGGGGGGGAGGGAAGGGGAGGGGAATGATGGTCTGTGGATTCGTTCTCCGTACCCTTTACATATAAGCAAAAATATGCCTTTCTTGTGGGTATAGAAACATTAACACAAATTATATCAGTAACTGATATTGTAGCCTTTTTAAACAGAAAAGATTTGTACATACAAATACTTTTTTAATTATCATTTATTTGTGGAAAATGGCATTTACGTCATTAAATTGATACCTCAGCATCAAGCTTGTGTCCTGCAGCAGTGGTCCAGTGGGTATAAGTGTATATAAGTGATGCGTATTCTTGGAGTTGCGAGTTCAAACCCGGATTAAGCTATATATATATACAACATGTTTTGTTTTGGTTGTTTGTTTTTGTATAAAGCCTCACACAATATCTATATTAAGCGAGTGTTGTTTTAAACATGACATACATATTAATTCATTTTTACCAGGCCTTATTCCACACAACTCCGTGAATTTCCGTGGAGCCAGCCATTCAAACAAAAACAAACGAAACAAAACAAACAAAACAAAAAACATTATTGCCAACAGCATTTGGTGTTCCCAGGCGGTCACCCATCCAAGTACTAACCAAACCCAAACGTTGCTTAACTTCGCTGATCGGACGAGAAGACGGGTGTTCTCAACGTGGTATGGCCGTTGGCATGAGACTGCCTACACATTGTGGCTAATAACCAACTCTTTTAAGTCATCGCGGCAGGATACGGACCTGCTTGTGGTGTCTTAATGGTAATGTATCCTAACATATTTTTGTCTCCTTGGCATGGATATTTAACATCGTTTTATTCAGTCTTGGGTTATGTTCTTTCGCCATTTACAGACATTTTTACATCTACCTACTTTCCTCAGCCTTGCCCTGCCAATTTCTAATGAATTTGTGGATTTTCTTTTGTAATACAAACATGTGTGTGCTCATCTGCCTCTTCAGTTTTTATGATATTTGTCTCCATCTGTCCTGCTTTATGATACTTTTACAAAGAAACATGAACAAATGCTTTCTATTTTAGAGAAGATATGGGATCCAGGTTTCGGAGCCGTATAAACCAACCGTCCGTGATTGGTGGACGAGTTGCCAGGTTGCAGCTTCTGTACCGTGCCGGCACATAAATAGGTCGGCTCAAGCGGCGGCAAGCATCATTCCCCCGTGACTGTCTGAGCGTCTCTCATCACCTTGGTTCTCTCATCATCCATCATTGTAGAAGCAAAGCCTACCAAGAAGGCTGCGGCTGCTGCTGCTGTGGTGGCCACCACCAGGAAACCTCGCGTCCAGGTTGCTCACCCGAAAAACTAAGTCAAATGGTTCTAGCCGCTAGTCGCAGCACTCAAGACCGTAAGGGCTCGTCTCTACAAGCAATTCAAGAAGTACTTGTTGCCAACAACAAAGTCGAGGCTGCCAAGATCGCCATTTACATCCGAAGATTTCTCAAGAAAGCAGTGGCTGACGGCATTTCTTGTTCAGACCAAGGGAAGTGGAGCTAGTGGATCATTCAAGCTGGCACGTAGCAGAGAAGAGGGCCGTTCTAACTCCCCAAGAAAGCCACCACAACCAAGAAACCATCTTACAGCAGCAAAGAAGGCCGTGGTAACTCCCAAGAAAGCCGCCACAAGCAACAAACCACCTACAGCCTTTGAAAAAGAAAGCAGCAGCAGCAGCAGCTTGTTGTTGGGAACAAAAAGCCCAAAATAAAGAGAGCTTCAAAATCTCCCAAACCACCCAAGGCAAAGAAAGCTGTCAAGAAAACAACAAAGGCAAAATAAACGACGACATGCAAGCAGCATGAATACACATGACAATAAACATCCAGGCCTCCCCCCTCAGTGGAGGGGCCTCATATGATTCCAAAAAGAGTTTAGTTTTTGTAGACAAATAAATCATTACTTTTTGGGGTAGATTACTCTGTATATATATATATCTATATACTATATATATATATATATATTATATATATATATATATATATATATATATATATATATATATATTTATTATATACACATGGGTGAGGTGATATGGTACCAAAGTTTTGGGTAAGGTGATTGACATTTACACAAGATAAAACACGAACCAATGGGAATAAAAAACATAAGAATGGAAGTAACTGCAGAAGGCCTATTGGCCCATAACACAAGCACTTCCTCTTGATGCTTCTATATTGGTTCGGAGTCTTGAAGCTATAATATATATATATACTATATATATATATAATATATATATATATATATATATATATATATATATATATATATATATATATATAGTATATATAATAATATATATATATATATATGCACACAAAACTAAATAGTCTTGTTAGACAAATTGCCCCTATTAGAGGCAAGTTGACTAACAAGCCGAATGACTGCAATTGTTTTGAATTTGACGTTAAATCTAACATAGAAATGTAATCAAACCTAACCTAACCTATGCTAACCCAAGCTAAGCTAACCTAACCTAACCTAAGCTAACCCAAGCTAAGCTAACCTAACCTAACCTAACCTAACCTAACCTAACCTAAGCTAAGCTAACCTAACCTAACCTAACCCAGCAATTCATGGATCTTAATATAATACTGTTAATTGGATAAACCAATTTGGAAAGAAATGTTCGAAAATAACAAAATTAACTGTGCTTGTTAGGAAAATTGGGCCTCTGGCATACTATGTCCCAATAGTGTGGTTCTCGCTTTTAGGTACGACATAACGAATATACATAAGTTGATGAGCGAAAAAGATTCGCACTCAAACATGCATATCGATTGCCAGTCCTGAATTCTGGGTAGATATTCGTGTCCTCCCTTTCATTTACAATCATTTGGATACTATCAAAACAGCTCTGAGAAGGATAAAATGAATAAAACGGGTAGCTCACTCATGTAAAAAGGAAGAGTTGGGAAAGATCCCTCTCTCTCTCTCTCTCTCTCTCTCTCTCTCTCTCTCTCCTCCCCTCTCACCCCCCCCCCCCCCCCACCAATGATCCTGCTCTGCTAGTATATAACGTAACAAACCTTCCCCCCCCCCCCCCCCCTCCCTCCCCAATCAGAGTCCCTTTAAGCATGCGAGGATAAAAAATAGATTCATTCACAAGACCCATGTGCTAGCTGATATCAAAACAATTTATGTTATCGTCTATTAAGCCCTTCAGTAAAAAAGTATAGGGACCTAATTTAGGTCCGTTTTGAGGTGGTGGTGGGTGGAATCGATGGATTAGCCACGCTCTTATCCGCCGAATCCGTAGAGGGTACGACCCTGGCGCTTCAGAGCGTACACCACGTCCATAGCAGTGACGGTCTTCCTCTTGGCGTGTTCCGTGTAGGTTACAGCATCACGGATGACGTTCCTCGAGGAACACCTTCAGGACGCCACGGGTCTCTTCGTAGATGAGACCCGAAATACGCTTCCACGCCGCCACGACGAGCTAAGCGACGAATAGCGGGCTTGTGATGCCCTGGATGTTGTCACGTAGCACCTTACGATGACGCTTGCGCCACCCTTTCCGAGTCCCTTGCCTCCCTTGCCGCGTCCAGTCATGGTGTTGAAGTTGTGTGAATCGAATTGACGAATGCCCGCACGATTTCCCGACTATATCCCATCAAGCGGACGTACTAGTAGCATTGCAACTCCTGCCTGCCCTTACTTTACGCTTGTGGTCGAGTAGACACGGCTTTCTCACAACGTTTCAAAACTGCAGTTGCCTACTCGTCTGTTTCACGTCCCTGTGAAATGACTTTTGCACAAATCCAAAAATAGAGCAAAATCAGCGATAATAGTGATTGAGGTGAGCCGCCTGTTGGCTGCAGCCAGAGGAAGGAGGGGAGGGGCAACGGCGGTGACGTAGGCGAGTCGAGCAGCCAATGGCGCTCGAGCAAGCGCCTCGAGACGGCGTATATACAGCAAAAATTTTTCGGCGCCGGCCATCACCAAACCACAGTTGTTCACCATGGCTCGCCACAAAGCAGGACTGCTCGCAAGTCCACGGGAGGCAAGGCTCCTCGTAAGCAGCTGGCCACCAAGGCAGCACGCAAGTCTGCTCCTGCCACAGGGGGTGTGAAGAAGCCTCACCGTTACAGGCCCGGAACGGTCGCCCTGCGTGAGATCCGTCGTTACCAGAAGAGCACCGAGTTGCTCATCAGGAAACTTCCCTTCCAGCGTCTGGTGCGCGAGATTGCCCAGGACTTCAAGACCGATCTTCGCTTCCAGTCGTCTGCCGTCATGGCTTTACAGGAGGCATCCGAGGCTTACCTGGTCGGTCTCTTCGAGGACACTAACCTCTGTGCCATCCACGCCAAGCGTGTCACCATCATGCCAAAGGACATTCAGCTTGCTCGCCGTATCCGTGGAGAGCGTGCATAAGCTAAATCGACCACCCCTAGTACTACACCAAACTCGGCCCTTCTCAGGGCCAAAATATCCTTCTAAGGAGATTTCAGACATTCCTAGCATCAGTCATATGAATTAACCTTCATCTACACATATAATAAATAAATAAATAAATAAACAAATACACTAATTTAGGTGTCATACATACACGTGATATCAATAAATCAAGTCATTTGTAGTACAACCTGTTCTCTTACAAACAAAACGCCCGTCGCTTTTCGCTCTTATGCACTGTCAAGGATCACCCACCCCCCCCCCCCCCCCCCCCCCCCCCCCCCCCCCCCCCCCCCCCCCCCCCCCCCCCCCCCCCCACCCCCCCCCCCCCCCCCCCCCCCCCCCCCCCCCCCCCCCCCCCCCCCCCAAACATAAACATTGTCATACTGTACTAGAAATAAAAGCAGCTTGTATAAGTGACATACTGTCCAGTCCTGTTTTATTCTGTTTTCGGTCCTCTGGCTTAATCTGTTAAGTTAGGAGATGACATTTTAAACTTAACCGTTTTCTTGACATTTTCAAACCTAAGAGGGTGCCTGCATAGTAATCCTAATGTGGACACATAACAATGAATCTCTAATCTCTAGAAAAAAAAAAGATACCGAGTGCTTATATGTGTTGAGAGAGAGAGAGAGAGAGAGAGATTGAGAGAGATGAGCGAGAGAGAGCGACTAGAGACGAGAGAGAGATGACGAGAGAGACGAGATGAGAGAGAGAGAGAGAGAGAGAGAGAGAGAGACACAGACAGACAGACAGACAGACAAGACAGAGACAGACAAGACAGAGACAGACAGACAGACAGACAGACAGAGACTGAGAGAGAGAAACACACACAGACAGTTCATAACTATTCTCATTTTTATAGCTATTTGCTTTCAGTGACAGAGGTTTTTGTTATAATAGTATTGGTGTCTAACACTCACAATCTCTTTAGAAATTAAAGTGTGGCTCCAATGGAGCCGAGTTTGTTGGTTTGAGGCCAAGCCACCACCACAGGGCAGTAAGTAAGCCGTTTACTTGGAGGAGGTGTACTTGGTGACGGCCTTAGTGCCCTCAGAGACGGCGTGCTTGGCCAGTTCTCCGGGCAACAGGAGCCTTACAGCCGTCTGGATCTCCCGACTGGTAATGGTGGAACGCTTGTTGTAGTGGGCCAGGCGAGAAGCCTCGGCGGCGATGCGCTCGAAGATGTCGTTCACGAACGAGTTCATGATCGACATGGCTTTGGAAGAGATACCAGTGTCGGGGTGGACCTGCTTCAGCACTTTGTAGATGTAGATGCTGTAGCTCTCCTTCCTCCTGCGCTTCTTTTTCTTATCGCCCTTGGCAATGGCCTTCTGGGCCTTTCCGGCCTTCTTGGCAGCCTTTCCAGATGCCTTGGGTGGCATGATGATGCTCGTGCTGGCTGGCGTTGCGATACAATAATGAACTTTTGCGCGAGGCGAGCTTTCCTTTTATATCCCGCTCGCGACTCAGCTCAGAGCGGGTCGCGTGGCGGAGCGCGCTGATTGGTCAGTGGCGGGCTCCCTTGATCCTGAGCGGGGTATATAACACGAAGCTCGATCTGCGGGGCGGCATAAAACACCACAAACCCACAACAGCAGCAGCAATGTCAGGACGCGGCAAGGGAGGCAAAGTGAAGGGCAAGTCAAAGTCTCGCTCCAGCAGGGCCGGACTTCAGTTCCCCGTGGGCAGAATTCACCGTCTGCTGCGTAAGGGCAACTACGCCGAACGCGTCGGTGCTGGCGCTCCTGTCTACCTGGCAGCCGTCATGGAATACCTCGCTGCCGAAGTTCTGGAGCTCGCCGGTAATGCCGCACGTGACAACAAGAAGACCCGTATCATCCCACGTCACTTGCAGTTGGCCATCCGCAACGACGAAGAACTCAACAAACTTCTGTCTGGCGTAACCATTGCACAGGGAGGTGTTCTTCCAAACATTCAGGCAGTTCTTTTGCCAAAGAAGACAGAGAAGAAGTAAGCACTTCTGCCACCCACCACGACAAATACCATAACCAGGCTCCATCCGGAGCCACACACACTTTAATAGAGAGATTCAAGTAGACAATCAACTTTCAAACATTAATAATAACATTTATATTGATTTCATTTGGAATGTGTACATAACAAACAAACAAAACAAAATTATAGGGGATATTCAGCATCACTTGGAATATTAACCAATCATATAAATCCAATATATATTTTATATTTTACTTTAAGCGAGGAATTCATATTATATTAATTTTTAATCATACAAATGAACAAAAGCAATTCTTCACTAGACGTAATGAATGAATAAATGATCAAGGTTTTAATGTGTTTCATGAATATATATATATATATATATATATATATATATATATATATATATATATATATATATATATATATATAATATATATATATATATAATATAATATAATATAATATATTATAATACTTGTGAACCAGAATATGTTTGAGCAGCAGCGATCGTGCCTGCCATTGGCCGAAGTGCAACAATTCAAATAATTTAAAGGGCCTGCTCGGGTATATAAGAGAGGCTGGGAGACTGGGGCCGGTGGTGGGTGATGGGTGATGAGTGATGGTGTGGTGTGGTATGGTGTTGTTAAGAGTTGATTTACGGCCAGCCAGCCAGCTGCAGCCAAGGCAGGGCAGGGCAGGGCAAGGCAAGGCAAGGCAAGGCAAGGCAAGGCAAGGCAAGGCAATAACAGGACAGGACAGGCAAGGCAAGGCAAGGCAAGGCAAGGCAAGCAGGCGGGCGGGCGGGCGGGCGGGCGGGCGGGCGGGCAGGCAGGCAGGCAGGCAGCCAGCCAGCCAGCCAGCCAGCCAGCCAGCCAGCCAGCCAGCCAGCCAGCCAGCCAGCCAGCCAGCCAGGCAGGCAGGCAGGCAGGCAGGCAGGCAGGCAGGCAGGCAGGCAGGCAGGCAGGCAGCCAGCCAGCCAGCCAGCCAGCCAGCCAGCCAGCCAGCCAGCCAGCCACTCCCACTTTGTATTTATATGCATTCAATTTATATTCAAACATTATATATGTTAAGGGCCTAGTTTTAGTGTTTATTTTAAAAATGACAAACATCGAGTCGTTTTACCAGTCCTTTAGCGTTAACGGTGATGCATTTTAAAACTGAACAGAAATCACCTTTTCTGGATATATCAAATATCGAATCCGCTTAATGTGCCTACAATTCAATCATTCAAAAAATACATAATTTACATCATGCCTTTTCATAGAACAGACAATAAGATTTGAGACAATAAGAACTTTACTTTTATAACTAAAGTTGCACAATTATACCAACTCTATGGTGGCTGGGTGGTAAGGTGTGTGGCTGGTATTTTGGAAGTCGCGAGTTCAAACGACCCAATGGGAATAATACTTTTTTTTTTTGCCATACAATCTTCCTAATACTATTATGTAGGTTTGTGTGTGTGTTTTTTTATTCATTCTTTGGTTTTATAGATGACATACATATTGACTCCTTTTACCGGTCCTTAATTAGGCTCTGGGGAAGCAATGGTGGTGGTGGTGGTGGTGGTGCATTTAAAACTAAACCAAAAATCACCAGTTCTGGACGCGTCAAATATCATATCCGCTTAATGTGTCTACAACCTAATTACTTAAAACTACACTATTTAATTCATTCATATCATGTGCATATTGGTCATTATGCTCATACAACCGACATCAAAATTTATTTTCATTATTAGAATCATACATTTCATCAAGTAATACAGATACAAAGAGATTTCTTTCTGAGAAGACCGTTAGTATTGGCTTGCAGGCAGGCAGGCAGGCAGGCATTTGAGGGTTATTATTTCGCCTGTTGATTGGGGGGAGGGTTGATGTGTTAGGGGGTTTTCGGTTAGATGTGGTGGTGGTGATTGGTGGTGATTGGTGGTGATTGGTGGTGATTGGTGGTGATTGGTGGTGGTGGTGGTGGTGGTAGTAGGTGGGAGTTGGGGGGGGGGGGGGGAGGGAAGGGGAGGGGAATGATGGTCTGTGGATTCGTTCTCCGTACCCTTTACATATAAGCAAAAATATGCCTTCTTGTGGGTATAGAAACATTAACACAAATTATATCAGTAACTGATATTGTAGCCTTTTAAACAGAAAAGATTTGTACATACAAATACTTTTTAATTATCATTTATTTGTGGAAATGGCATTTACGTCATTAAATTGATACCTCAGCATCAAGCTTGTGTCCTGCAGCAGTGGTCCAGTGGTAAAGTGTATATAAGTGATGCGTATTCTTGGAGTTGCGAGTTCAAACCCGGATTAAGCTATATATATATACAACATGTTTTGTTTTGGTTGTTTGTTTTTGTATAAAGCCTCACACAATATCTATATTAAGCGAGTTTGTTTTAAACATGACATACATATTAATTCATTTTACCAGGCCTTATTCCACACAACTCCGTGAATTTCCCGTGGAGCCAGCCATTCAAACAAAAACAAACGAAACAAAACAAAACAAAACAAAAAACATTATTGCCAACAGCATTTGGTGTTCCCAGGCGGTCACCCATCCAAGTACTAACCAAACCCAACGTTGCTTAACTTCGCTGATCGGACGAGAAGCGGTGTTCTCAACGTGGTATGGCCGTTGGCATGAGACTGCCTACACATTGTGGCTAATAACCAACTCTTTTAAGTCATCGCGGCAGGATACGGACCTGCTTGTGGTGTCTTAATGGTAATTGTATCCTAACATATTTTTGTCTCCTTGGCATGGATATTTAACATCGTTTATTCAGTCTTGGGTTTATGTTCTTTCGCCATTTACAGACATTTTACATCTACCTACTTCCTCAGCCTGCCCTGCCAATTTCTAATGAATTTGTGGATTTTCTTTTGTAATACAAACATGTGTGTGCTCATCTGCTCTTCAGTTTTTATGATATTTGTCTCATCTGTCCTGCTTTATGATACTTTTACAAAGAACATGAACAAATGCTTCTATTTTAGAGAAGATATGGGATCCAGGTTTCGGAGCCGTAAAACCAACCGTCGTGATTGGTGGACGAGTTGCCAGGTTGCAGCTTCTGTACCGTGCCGGCACATAAATAGGTTCGGCTCAAGCGGCGGCAGCATCATTCCCCCGTGACTGTCTGAGCGTCTCTCATCACCTTGGTTATCTCATCATCATCATGGTAGAAGCAAAGCCTACCAAGAAGGCTGCGGCTGCTGCTGCTGTGGTGGCCACCACCAGGAAACCTCGCGTCCAGGTTGCTCACCCGAAAACTAGTCAAATGGTTCTAGCCGCGGTCGCAGCACTCAAAGACCGTAAGGGCTCGTCTCTACAAGCAATCAAGAAGTACGTTGTTGCCAACAACAAAGTCGAGGCTGCCAAGATCGCCATTTACATCCGAAGATTTCTCAAGAAAGCAGTGGCTGACGGCATTCTTGTTCAGACCAAGGGAAGTGGAGCTAGTGGATCATTCAAGCTGGCCGTAGCAGAGAAGAGGGCCGTTCTAACTCCCAAGAAAGCCACCACAACCAAGAAACCATCTACAGCAGCAAAGAAGGCCGTGGTAACTCCCAAGAAAGCCGCCACAAGCAACAAACCACCTACAGCCTTGAAAAAGAAGCAGCAGCAGCAGCAGCTTGTTGTTGGGAACAAAAAGCCCAAAATAAAGAGAGCTTCAAAATCTCCCAAACCACCCAAGGCAAAGAAAGCTGTCAAGAAAACAACAAAGGCAAAATAAACGACGACATGCAAGCAGCATGAATACACATGACAATAAACATCCAGGCCTCCCCCCTCAGTGGAGGGGCCTCATATGATTCCAAAAAGAGTTTAGTTTTGTAGACAAATAAATCATTACTTTTGGGGTAGATTTACTCTGTATATTATATATATATATATATATATATATATATATATATATATATATATATATATATATATATATATATATATATATTATATATACACATGGGTGAGGTGATATGGTACCAAAGTTTTGGGTAAGGTGATTGACATTTACACAAGATAAAACACGAACCAATGGGAATAAAAACATAAGAATGGAAGTAACTGCAGAAGGCCTATTGGCCCATAACACAAGCACTTCCTCTTGATGCTTCTATATTGGTTCGGAGTCTTGAAGCTATAATATATATATATATATATATATATATATATATATATATATATATATATATATATATATATATATATATATATATATATATATATATATATATGCACACAAAACTAAATAGTCTTGTTAGACAAATTGCCCCTATTAGAGGCAAGTTGACTAACAAGCCGAATGACTGCAATTGTTTTGAATTTGAGTTAAATCTAACATAGAAATGTAATCAAACCTAACCTAACCTATGCTAACCCAAGCTAAGCTAACCTAACCTAACCTAAGCTAACCCAAGCTAAGCTAACCTAACCTAACCTAACCTAACCTAACCTAAGCTAAGCTAACCTAACCTAACCTAACCCAGCAATTCATGATCTTAATATAATACTGTTAATTGGATAAACCAATTTGGAAAGAAATGTTCGAAAATAACAAAATTAACTGTGCTTGTTAGGAAAATTGGGCCTTGCATACTTGTCCCAATAGTGTGGTTCTCGCTTTTAGGTACGACATAAACGTATACCTAAGTTGAGAGAGAAAAAGATTCGCACTCAAACATGCATATCGATTGCCAGTCCTGAATTCTGGGTAGATATTCGTGTCCTCCCTTTTCATTTACCATCATTTGGATACTATCAAAACAGCTCTGAGAAGGATAAAATGAATAAAACGGGTAGCTCACTCATGTAAAAAGGAAGAGTTGGGAAAGATCTCTCTCTCTCTCTCTCTCTCTCTCTCTC